>NC_091323.1:32626861-32676861 GCF_038502225.1 Cherax quadricarinatus | reverse complement strand
CTGAGCTGACAGACAAGCTCACTGATACCTGAGCTGACAGACAAGCTCACTGATACCTGAGCTGACAGACAAGCTCACTGATACCTGAGCTGACAGACAAGCTCACTGATACCTGAGCTGACAGACAAGCTCACTGATACCTGAGCTGACAGACAAGCTCACTGATACCTGAGCTGACAGACAAGCTCACTATACCTGAGCTGACAGACAAGCTCACTGATACCTGAGCTGACAGACAAGCTCACTGATACCTGAGCTGACAGACAAGCTCACTGATACCTGAGCTGACAGACAAGCTCACTGATACCTGAGCTGACAGACAAGCTCACTGATACCTGACAAGCTCACTGATACATACAAGCTCACTGATACCTGATACCTGAGCTGACAGACAAGCTCACTGATACCTGAGCTGACAGACAAGCTGATCTGACTGAGCTGACAGACAAGCTCACTGATACCTGAGCTGACAGACAAGCTCACTGATCACTGATACCTGAGCTGAGATACCTGACAGACAAGCTCACTGATGACAGACAAGCTCACTGACCTGAACTGACAGACAAGCTCACTGATACCTGAGATACCTGAGTTGACAGACAAGCTCTGATACTGAGTTGACAGACAACCTGATACCTGAACTGACAGACAAAGATACCTGAGCTGACAGACAAGCTCACTGATACCTGAGCTGACAGACAAGCTCACTGATACCTGAGCTGACAGACAAGCTCACTGATACCTGAGCTGACAGACAAGCTCACTGATACCTGAACTGACAGACAAGCTCTGATACCTGAGCTGACAGACAAGCTCCTGAACTGACAGACAAGCTCACTGATACCTGCTCACTATACCTGACTGACAGACAAGCTCACTGATACCTGAGCTGACAGACAAGCTCACTGATACCTGACTGACAGACAAGCTCACTGATACCCTGACAGACAAGCTCACTGATACCTGAGCTACAAGCTCACTGATACCTGAGTTAGCTCACTGAACTGAGTTGACAGACAAGCTCACTGATACCTGAGCTGACAGACAAGCTCACTGATACCTGAGCTGACAGACAAGCTCACTGATACCTGAGTTGACAGACAAGCTCACTGATACCTGAGTTGACAGACAAGCTCACTGATACCTGAACTGACAGACAAGCTCACTGATACTTGAGTTGACAGACAAGCTCACTGATACCTGAGCTGACAGACAAGCTCACTGATACCTGAGTTGACAGACAAGCTCACTGATACCTGAGTTGACAGACAAGCTCACTGATACCTGAGTTGACAGACAAGCTCACTGATACCTGAGTTGACAGACAAGCTCACTGATACCTGAGCTGACAGACAAGCTCACTGAGCAAAGCTTCGACCTTCAAGTTAAACTTAAAGAAAAACATCATTGAAGAATGTTGACAATTGTCGTAAATCTTACAGATATTTTAGCTTTGTTTTATAAATAATTACAAATTATTATTATTATTATAATCAAGGGGGAAGCGCTAAACCCGGAGGATTATACAGCGCCTGGGGGGGGGATGTGGAAGGCATTCAGGCTTAATTCGGGGAACTGGAGCACAGATCCAATTCCCTAAATCAAGAGCCCCTCACCAACATTAAGGAACCTTCCTTGAGGGGAAATAATTACACAGCCTTTATCTTCAACTCGCAGGTGTTTAAACAAGACTTGTGTTTGTCACAGTTGTGTGATTTGTTTTTCGTTGAGGTGTTGCAAGTCATGTGTTCATTATTTGTTGATTCCATGGTCATGGCCCTCGCGGCCCCATCCCAAACTAGGCCACCTGGTTTATGGTTTTTATCAGGCTATTTGTGATAGCAAGAAGTCAAACGGAGGCACCACAGTTTGGCTGATCACTAACTTGAAGAATGTAACAGGTTCCTTGATGGCAACTAAGACTCTCAAATTTCCCTTATATATGATGGGAAGGTGTTGATAAGTGTTAGGCCATTTTAAATTTATTGTGTCGAATTTAAATGCGTTATTGCAAGCGTGGTGTTGTTGATGGCTTCCCGTCTTGCTGTATAACAGCTGTCGTTTACACGTTTGCTTTCTTTATTACCCCATCTTCCTCTGTTTACTATTTTCCAATATTCTCTCCTCCTTCCTATCCATCTTTGTCTTTATTTCTTAATTCCTTTTTCATGCTTCCCACGTTTCCTCTCTACATTTTTTCCCCGTTCCCTCCCTTGTCATGCACTTACAGCAGACCAACAGAGTCCCTCTCTTACTTTTATATTGCTCCTGACCTTCCCCTCACTTCTCACTCCTCACTTCCTCTTACACTCTCACTCCCCTCCCCTCACATCCTCACTCACTTCCTCTCAAACACTCACTGCCTAACTCTCTTAGTTTTTCTCGTATGAAGATTGAGAGAGAGAGACAGAGAGAGAGAGAGAGAGAGAGAGAGAGAGAGAGAGAGAGAGAGAGAGAGAGAGAGAGAGAGAGAGAGAGAGAGTAGCTGTAGCACAGGTCAGACCCTGATAAAATTATCTTTTTTTTTTTCTCTCTCTCTCTCTCTCTCTCTTTCTTTTCTTCCTCTCTCTCTAACGTGACCTAAAGAATGTTCCTCAAAATAGAATTATTTTGGTAGGGTGTCTAATTAAGATATTAAAGAGTGTTTGTTATTTGTGCTTCAGTCCGTTGTCAGCGTCACCTGCACCACTAGTGTAGAAGGCAGGAGAGGAGGGCAGGGTAGAAGGCAGGAGAGGAGGGCAGGGTAGAAGGCAGGAGAGGAGGGCAGGGTAGAAGGCAGGAGAGGAGGGCAGGGTAGAAGGCAGGAGAGGAGGGCAGGGTAGAAGGCAGGAGAGGAGGGCAGGGTAGAAGGCAGGAGAGGAGGGCAGGGTAGAAGGCAGGAGAGGAGGGCAGGGTAGAAGGCAGGAGAGGAGGGCAGGGTAGAAGGCAGGAGAGGAAGGCAGGGGTAGAAGGCAGGAGAGGAGGGCAGGGTAGAAGGCAGGAGAGGAGGGCAGGGTAGAAGGCAGGAGAGGAGGGAGGAGAAGGCAGGGTAGGGTAGAAGGCAGGAGAGGAGGGCAGGGTAGAAGGCAGGAGAGGAGGGCAGGGTAGAAGGCAGGAGAGGAGGGCAGGGGTAGAAGGCAGGAGAGGAGGATAGGGTAGAAGGCAGGAGAGGAGGGCAGGGTAGAAGGCAGGAGAGGAGGGCAGGGTAGAAGGCAGGAGAGGAGGGCAGGGTAGAAGGCAGGAGAGGAGGGCAGGGGAGAAGGCCGGCGAGGAGGGCAGGGTAGACGGCTGGAGAGGAGGGCAGGGTAGAAGGCAGGAGAGGAGGGCAGGGTAGAAGGCAGGAGAGGAGGGCAGGGTAGAAGGCAGGAGAGGAGGGCAGGGGTAGAAGGCAGGAGAGGAGGGCAGGGTAGAAGGCAGGAGAGGAGGGCAGGGTAGAAGGCAGGAGAGGAGGGCAGGGTAGAAGGCAGGAGAGGAGGGTAGGGTAGAAGGCAGGAGAGGAGGGTAGGGTAGAAGGCAGGAGAGGAGGGCAGGGTAGAAGGCAGGAGAGGAGGGCAGGAGTAGAAGGTAGGAAAGGAGGGCAGGGTAGAAGGCAGGAGAGGAGGGCAGGGTAGAAGGCAGGAGAGGAGGGCAGGGTAGAAGGCAGGAGAGGAGGGCAGGGTAGAAGGCAGGAGAGGAGGGCAGGGTAGAAGGCAGAAGAGGAGGGCAGGGGTAGAAGGCAGGAGAGGAGGGTAGGGTAGAAGGCAGGAGAGGAGGGCAGGGTAGAAGGCAGGAGAGGAGGGCAGGGTAGAAGGCAGGAGAGGAGGGCAGGGCAGAAGGCAGGAGAGGAGGGTAGGGTAGAAGGCAGGAGAGGAGGGCAGGGTAGAAGGCAGGAGAGGAGGGTAGGGTAGAAGGCAGGAGAGGAGGGCAGGGTAGAAGGCAGGAGAGGAGGGCAGGGTAGAAGGCAGGAGAGGAGGGCAGGGGTAGAAGGCAGGAGAGGAGGGTAGGGTAGAAGGCAAGAGAGAAGGGCATGGTAGAAGGCAGGATAGGAGGGCAGGGTAGAAGGCAGGAGAGGAGGGCAGGGGTAGAAGGCAGGAGAGGAGGGTAGGGTAGAAGGCAGAAGAGGAGGGCAGGGGTAGAAGGCAGGAGAGGAGGGTAGGGTAGAAGGCAGGAGAGGAGGGCAGGGTAGAAGGCAGGAGAGGAGGGTAGGGTAGAAGGCAGAAGAGGAGGGCAGGGGTAGAAGGCAGGAGAGGAGGGTAGGGTAGAAGGCAGGAGAGGAGGGCAGGGTAGAAGGCAGGATAGGAGGGCAGGGTAGAAGGTAGGAGAGGAGGGCAGGGTAGAAGGCAGGAGAGGAGGGCAGGGTAGAAGGCAGGAGAGGAGGGTAGAGTAGAAGGCAAGAGAGGAGGGCAGGGTAGAAGTCAGGATAGGAGGGCAGGGTAGAAGGCAGGAGAGGAGGGCAGGGTAGAAGGCAGGAGAGGAGGGTAGGGTAGAAGGCAGGAGAGGAGTGCAGGGTAGAAGGCAGGAGAGGAGGGCAGGGGTCGAAGACAGGAGAGGAGGGCAGGGGTAGAAGGCAGGAGAGGAGGGCAGGGTAGAAGGCAGGAGAAGGCAGGAGAGGAGGGCAGGGGTAGAAGGCAGGAGAGGAGGGTAGGGTAGAAGGCAAGAGAGGAGGGCAGGGTAGAAGGCAGGATAGGAGGGCAGGGTAGAAGGCAGGAGAGGAGGGCAGGGGTAGAAGGCAGGAGAGGAGGGCAGGGTAGAAGGCAATAGAGGAGGGCAGGGGTCGAAGGCAGGAGAGGAGGGCAGGGTAGAAGGCAGGAGAGGAGGGCAGGGCAGAAGGCAGGATATGAGGGCAGGGACAGAAGGCAGGATAGGAGGGCAGGGATAGAAGGCAGGAGAGGAGGGCAGGGGTCGAAGGCAGGAGAGGAGGGCAGGGGTAGAAGGCAGGAGAGGAGGGCAGGGTAGAAGGCAGGAGAGGAGGGCAGGGGTAGAAGGCAGGATAGGAGGGCAGGGATAGAAGGCAGGAGAGGAGGGCAGGGGTCGAAGGCAGGAGAGGAGGGCAGGGGTAGAAGGCAGGGTAGGAGGGCCGGGTAGAAGGCAGGAGAGGAGGGCAGGGCAGAAGGCAGGATAGGAGGGCAGGGACAGAAGGCAGGATAGGAGGGCAGGGATAGAAGGCAGGAGAGGAGGGCAGGGGTCGAAGGCAGGAGAGGAGGGCAGGGATAGAAGGCAGGAGAGGAGGGCAGGGATAGAAGGCAGGAGAGGAGGGCAGGGGTCGAAGGCAGGAGAGGAGGGCAGGGTAGAAGGCAGGATAGGAGGGCAGGGATAGAAGGCAGGGTAGGAGGGCAGGGACAGAAGGCAGGATAGGAGGCAGCAAGCAGCAGAAGAGTCATGGACACAAGTAGGAAGAGAAACAGAATAAATTAAAGCCAACTTCACCAGTGTCGGTGAAGAGTTTAAAAATATCTTAGATAGAAAAATAATGAGAAATGTGAGTGGTAACGTAAATATCACTTTTTTAATAACAAGTTTGTCAAGCCCAGAGTGACAACACAGACTGCAGTGCTTCAAGGCATCTCACTCTATGTACGTACATTGGTTCGAGGCCACTGACTTGTGTCGTCCTGTGTGCGGATAACTTGCGCCTTTTTCTGAGTTCCAATCTTAACTTTTTACATGTGTTCTACTTTGTTACGATGATTTTTGGGCTTATTGTATATAATTGTATTTTTTACATGTGTTCTACTTTGTTACGATGATTTTTACAGGAAAGAGTAAGGTTATGGGCTTATTGTATATGGAGGAGGTGAATGTATTCAGATATTTGGGAGTGGACGTGTCAGCGGATGGGTCTATGAAAGATGAGGTGAATCTAACCGAAATAAGACTTTGTCCTTGGAGGCAAAGAGGGGAATGTATGAGAGTATAGTTTTACCAACCATGAACTGCAGCGAGGAGAAACCTTCCGTCTATGTGTACCAAAACTGTTGTCCAGAGGGCTGAGGAAGGGTTGTTGAGGTGGTTCGGACATGTAGAGAGAATGGAGCGAAACTGCTTCCACTGATACATGTTGACAACATGTACAGTTTACAGCTCCACTCATTATCACATATAACAGTATAATGTAAGAGAAGGTTCCACCTCCAGTGGTGACCCGAGACTCAGATGTTTGAGTATATTTTCTTATAACCCAAATATTACATCATTATACATATACTTATAGGATTTTTTAAAACCCTTCATATATATATATATATATATATATATATATATATATATATATATATATATATATATATATATATATATATATATATATATATATATATATATATATATATATATATATATATATAATGGTAGTAGGTTGGTAGACAGCAACCACCCAGGGAGGTACTACCGTCCTACCAAGTGAGTGTAAAACGAAAGCCTGTAATTGTTTTACATGATGGTAGGATTGCTGGTGTCTTTTGTCTGTCTCATAAATATGCAAGATTACAGGTACGTCTTGCTACTTCTACTTACATTTAGGTCACACTACACATACATATACAGGTTTATTTATACACACTCATCTGAGTTTTCTTTGATTTTATCTTAATAGTTCTTGGTCTTATTACTTTTCCTTTTATATCCATGGGGAAGTGGAATAAGAATCTTTCCTCCGTAAGCCATGCGTGTTGTAAAAGTCAACTAAAATGCCGGGAACAATGGGCTAGTAACCCCTTTTCCTGTAAAGGTTACTAAAAAGAATAAGAAGAAAATTGTCAAAGTGGGAAGTCTGAATGTGCGTGGATGTTGTGCAGATGATAAGAAAGAGATGATTGTGGATGTTATGAATGAGAAGAAGCTGGATGTCCTGGCTTTAAGTGAAACAAAGCTGAAGGGGGTGGGAGAGTTTCAATGGAGAGGAATAAATGGGATTAGGTCAGGGGTTTCAAATAGAGTTAGAGCTAAAGAAGGAGTAGCAATAATGTTGAAGGATAAGCTATGGCAGGAAAAGAGGGACTACAAATGTATAAATTCAAGGATTATGTGGAGTAAAATAAAGATTGGATGTGAAAAGTGGGTTATAGTAAGCGTGTATGCACCTGGAGAAGAGAGAAGTGTAGAGGAGAGAGAGAGATTCTGGGAAATGTTGAGTGAATGCGTGGGGAGTTTTGAATCAAGTGTGAGAGTAATGGTGGTTGGGGATTTCAATGCTAAAGTGGGTAAAAATGTTATGGAGGGAGTAGTAGGTAAATTTGGGGCGCCAGGGGTAAATGTAAATGGGGAGCCTTTAATTGAGCTATGTGTAGAAAGAAATTTTGGTAATAAGTAATACATATTTTATGAAAAAGAGGATAAATAAATATACAAGGTATGATGTAGCACGTAATGAAAGTAGTTTGTTAGATTATGTATTGGTGGATAAAAGGTTGATGGGTAGGCTCCAGGATGTACATGTTTATAGAGGGGCAACTGATATATCGGATCATTATTTAGTTGTAGCTACAGTTAGAGTAAGAGGTAGATGGGAAAAGAGGAAGGTGGCAACAACAAGTAAGAGGGAGGTGAAAGTGTATAAACTAAGGGAGGAGGAAGTTCGGGCGAGATATAAGCGACTATTGGCAGAAAGGTGAGCTAGTGCAAAGATGAGTAGTGGGGGGGGGGTTGAAGAGGGTTGGAATAGTTTTAAAAATGCAGTATTAGAATGTGGGGCAGAAGTTTGTGGTTATAGGAGAGTGGGGGCAGGAGGAAAGAGGAGTGATTGGTGGAATGATGAAGTAAAGGGTGTGATAAAAGAGAAAAAGGTAGCTTACGAGAGGTTTTTACAAAGCAGAAGTGTTATAAGAAGAGCAGAGTATATGGAGAGTAAAAGAAAGGTGAAGAGAGTGGTGAGAGAGTGCAAAAGGAGAGCAGATGAAAGAGTGGGAGAGGCACTGTCAAGAAATTTTAATGAAAATAAGAAAAAAATTTGGAGTGAGTTAAACAAGTTAAGAAAGCCTAGGGAAAGTATGGATTTGTCAGTTAAAAACAGAGTAGGAGAGTTAGTAGATGGGGAGAGGGAGGTATTAGGTAGATGGCAAGAATATTTTGAGGAACTTTTAAATGCCGACGAAGAAAGGGAAGCGGTAATTTCATGCACTGGCCAGGGAGGTATACCATCTTTTAGGAGTGAAGAAGAGCAGAATGTAAGTGTGGTGGAGGTACGTGAGGCATTACGTAGAATGAAAGGGGGTAAAGCAGCTGGAACTGATGGGATCATGACAGAAATGTTAAAAGCAGGGGGGGATATAGTGTTGGAGTGGTTGGTACTTTTGTTTAATAAATGTATGAAAGAGGGGAAGGTACCTAGGGATTGGCGGAGAGCATGTATAGTCCCTTTATATAAAGGGAAAGGGGACAAAAGAGATTGTAAAAATTATAGAGGAATAAGTTTACTGAGTATACCAGGAAAAGTATACGGTAGGGTTATAATTGAAAGAATTAGAGGTAAGACAGAATGTAGAATTGCGGACGAGCAAGGAGGCTTCAGAGTGGGTAGGGGATGTGTAGATCAAGTGTTTACATTGAAGCATATATGTGAACAGTATTTAGATAAAGGTAGGGAAGTTTTTATTGCATTTATGGATTTAGAAAAGGCATATGATAGAGTGGATAGAGGAGCAATGTGGCAGATGTTGCAAGTATATAGAATAGGTGGTAAGTTACTAAATGCTGTAAAGAGCTTTTATGAGGATAGTGAGGCTCAGGTTAAGGTGTGTAGAAGAGAGGGAGAATACTTCCCGGTAAAAGTAGGTCTTAGACAGGGATGTGTAATATCACCATGGTTGTTTAATATATTTATAGATGGGGTTGTAAAAGAAGTAAATGCTAGGGTGTTCGGGAGAGGGGTGGGATTAAATTATGGGGAATCAAATTCAAAATGGGAATTGACACAGTTACTTTTTGCTGATGATACTGTGCTTATGGGAGATTCTAAAGAAAAATTGCAAAGGTTAGTGGATGAGTTTGAGAATGTGTGTAAAGGTAGAAAGTTGAAAGTGAACATAGAAAAGAGTAAGGTGATGAGGGTATCAAATGATTTAGATAAAGAAAAATTGGATATCAAATTGGGGAGGAGGAGTATGGAAGAAGTGAATGTTTTCAGATACTTGGGAGTTGACGTGTCGGCGGATGGATTTATGAAGGATGAGGTTAACCATAGAATTGATGAGGGAAAAAAGGTGAGTGGTGCATTGAGGTATATGTGGAGTCAAAAAACGTTATCTATGGAGGCAAAGAAGGGAATGTATGAAAGTATAGTAGTACCAACACTCTTATATGGATGTGAAGCTTGGGTGGTAAATGCAGCAGCGAGGAGACGGTTGGAGGCAGTGGAGATGTCCTGTCTAAGGGCAATGTGTGGTGTAAATATTATGCAGAAAATTCGGAGTGTGGAAATTAGGAGAAGGTGTGGAGTTAATAAAAGCATTAATCAGAGGGCAGAAGAGGGGTTGTTGAGGTGGTTTGGTCATTTAGAGAGAATGGATCAAAGTAGAATGACATGGAAAGCATATAAATCTATAGGGGAAGGAAAGAGGGGTAGGGGTCGTCCTCGAAAGGGTTGGAAAGAGGGGCGAGGGGCTTGGATTTCCAGCAAGCGTGCATGAGCGTGTTAGATAGGAGTGAATGGAGACGAATGATACTTGGGACCTGACGATCTGTTGGAGTGTGAGCAGGGTAATATTTAGTGAAGGGATTCAGGGAAACCGGTTATTTTCATATAGTCGGACTTGAGTCCTGGAAATGGGAAGTACAATGCCTGCACTTTAAAGGAGGGGTTTGGGATATTGGCAGTTTGGAGGGATATGTTGTGTATCTTTATACGTATATGCTTCTAAACTGTTGTATTCTGAGCACCTCTGCAAAAGCAGTGATAATGTGTGAGTGTGGTGAAAGTGTTGAATGATGATGAAAGTATTTTCTTTTTGGGGATTTTCTTTCTTTTTGGGTCACCCTGCCTCGGTGGGAGACGGCCGACTTGTTGAAATATATATATATATATATATATATATATATATATATATATATATATATATATATATATATATATATATATATATATATATATATATATATATATATACATGCATACATATTATAATTTAATATGTATATTGAGGCAATTTCGGTATTTCATGTATATTTGCATCATCAAAGTGCTTGGTATCAATGGTACAGAGCTCTATATGAAGCTCTACATAAAAGGGACAATGATTGCTATTCGTTGTGGTAATCGATGCTAGTGAAATACACGATATTATCTGAATCATAAACGCTCATCTAAGCCCAGAATTCCTCGTCAATTTCAGCTGGTAAATTTGATTACATGGGTCCGAATTAATGAGGGACTGCACGTGGGAAAAACATAAATTGCATAGGCAAATTTGAAACGTATATACGGGACTCGAAATTTGCAAGTGTAAACGTATATACGGGCGTATAACAGGAAATGTTTCAGTAAAGCGCAGAAATGGTTACGCAAGATCGCAAATGTCAATAAAGGCAGGGAGACGTGTATACGATATCGGAAATACATTTACCCGATATACTCTTGGGTCCGCCTGTCTCTAGAAGCACCATCCTCGCCTTACTTACACACTAAACTAAGAATATCTCTCTGTAAAATGATAACTTTACCTAAGATAACCTTGTGGTTATCTTATTAATAGCCCGAAGATAATCTCTATCCCCACCGTTATACCCAATCTTTAACACCAGTTGCTTTCACAGTTTCTCAGTATATATATATATATATATATATATATATATATATATATATATATATATATATATATATATATATATATATATATATATATATATATATATATATATATATATATATATATATATATGAAATCTTTTGAAATATAGAAGTTAACTCCGTGTCTGTAATTGATAATATATTAATATAACAACATATTCTGCTGATACTGATAAATCATGTTAATACTGATATTCATACTGATGCTAAAATATATCGATATATGAGCTTATGTATATGTCTGTCTGTTAACTACAGTGTATTTATAAGTACATGCATACACACACATGCGCACACTTTGAGAGGCGGGGCCAGGAGCTAGAACTCGACCCCTGCATGTACATAGAGGTGAGCATATAGATGAGTACTCTGTCTCCGTCTGTCTCTGTCTGTTTGTCTGTCTGTCTGTCTGTCTGTCTGTCTGTCTGTCTGTCTGCTTGTCTGTCTGTCTGTTTGTCTGTCTGTTAGTCTGTCTGTCTGTCTGTCTGTCTGTCTGTCTGTTTGTCTGTCTGTTAGTCTGTCTGTCTGTCTGTCTGTCTGTCTGTCTGTCTGTCTGTCTGTCTGTCTCTCTCAGTCTCTCTAAAATTTATTTCACGCCCCAAAACCGATTAACTGTGCCATGATGAGTCATTAATCCTGCAACTCACCCATCAACCACACCCCATCAACCACACTCGGTCAACCACACTTCATCCACACTCCATCAACAACACTCCATCAACCACACTCCAACCACACTCCATCAACTACACTCTATCAACCATACTCCATCAACCACACTCCATCAACCACACTCCATCAACCACACTCCATCAGCTACACTCCATTAACCACACTCCATCAACCACACTCCATCAACCACACCCCATCAACCACACTCGGTCAACCACACTTCATCCACACTCCATCAACAACACTCCATCAACCACACTCCAACCACACTCCATCAACTACACTATCAACCACACTCCATCAACCACACTCCATCAACCACACTCCATCAACCACACTCCATCAACCACACTCCATCAACCACACTCCATCAACCACACCCCATCAACCACACTCCATCAACCACACTCCATCAACCACACTCCATCAACCACACTCCATCAACCACACTCCATCAACCACACTCCATCAGCTACACTCCATTAACCACACTCCATCAACCACACTCCATCAACCACACTCCATCAACCATACTCCATCAACCACACTCCATCAATCACACTCCATCAATCACACTCCATCAACCACACTCCAACTCCACTTCATCAACTACACTCCATCAATTAAATTCCATCAACCACACTCCATCAACCACACTCTATCAACCACACTCCATCAACCACACTCTATCAGCCACACTCCATCAACGACACTCCACCAATCACACTCCATCAACTACACTCCATCAACCACACTCCATCAACCACATTCCATCAATTAAATTCAATCAACCACACTCCATCAACCACACTCCATCAACCACACTCCATCAGCAACACTCCATTAACCACACTACATCAACCACATTCCATCTATCACACTCCATCAACAACGCTCCATCAACCATACTCCATCAACCACACTTCATCGACCATATTCCATCAACCACACTCCATCAACCACACTCCATTAACTACACTCCATCAACTACATTCCTTCAACTACACTCCATCAACAACAATCCATCAGCCACACTCCATCAACCACACTCTATCAACCATACTCCATTAACCACACTCCATCAACCACACTCCATCAACCACACTCCATCAACCATATTCCATCAGCCACATTCCATCAACCACACTCCAACCACACTCCATCAACCACACTCCATCAACTATACTCCATCAACTACTCTCCATCAATCACACTCCATCAACCACACTCTATTAACAACACTCCATCAGCTACTCTCCATCAACCACACTCCATCAACCTCACTCCATCAACCATACTCCATCAACTATACTCCATCAAAACACTCCATCAACCATACTCCATCAACTCCACTCCATCAACTCTCCTCCATCAATTAAATTCCATCAACCACACTCCAAACACACTCCATCAACCACACTCCATCAACCACACTCTATCAATCACACTCCATCATTCACACTCCATCAACCACACTCCATCAACTCCACTTCATCAACCATACTCCATCAATTAAATTCCATCAACCCCACTCCATCACCCACACTCGAGCAACCACACTCCATCAACCACACTCTATCAACCACACTCCATCAACCACACTCCCCCAATCGCACTCCATCAACTACACTCCATCAGCCACACTCCATCAACTCCATTCCATCAACTACGCTCCATCAACCACATTCCATCAATTAAATTCTTTCAACCACACTCCATCAACCACACTCTATCAACCACACTCCATCAACCACACTCCCCCAATCGCACTCCATCAACTACACTCCATCAACCACACTCCATCAGCTCCACTCCATCAACTACACTCCATCAACCACATTCCATCAATTAAATTCCATCAACCACACTCCACCAACCACACTCAATCAACCACACTCCATCAACCATATTCTATCAACCACACTCCATCAATCACACTCCATCATCTCCACTCCATCAACCACATTCCGTCAATTAAATTCCATCAACCACACTCCATCAACCACACTTCATTACCACACTCCATCAACCACACTCCATCAACATCACTCCATCGATCACACTCCATCAACAACACTCCATCAACCATACTCCATCAACCACACTCCATCAACCATATTCCATCAACCACACTCCATCAACCACACTCCATCAACCACATTCCATCAACCACACTCCATCAATCACACTCCACCAACTCCACTCCATCAACCACACTCCATCAACTCCACTCCATCAACTACACTCCATCGACCACATTGCGTCAATTAAATTCCATCAACCACACTCCATCAACCACACTTCATTACCACACTCCATCAACTACACTCCATCAAGCACACTCCATCAACCACACTCCATCAACCATACTCTATCAACCACACTCCATCAATCACACTCCATCAACTCCACTCCATCAACCACACTCCATTAACTACACTCCATCAACAACACTCCATCAACCACACTCCATCAACCACACTCCATCAATCACACTCCATCAACAACACTCCATCAACCATACTACATCAACCACACTCCACCAACAACACTCCATCAGCCACACTCCATCAACCACACTCCATCAATCATACTCCATCAACCACACTCCATCAACCACACTCCAACTACACTCCATCAACCACACTCCATCAACCACACTCCAACTACACTCCATCAACCACACTATATCAGCCACACTCCATCAACCATACTCCATCAACTACACTCCATCAATCACACTCCATCTACCACACTCCATCAACAACGCTCCATCAACTACACTCCATCAATCACACTCCATCAACCACACTCAATCAACAACACTCCATCAACTACACTCCATCAACCACTCATAAGAACATAAGAACATAAGAAAGAAGGAACACTGCAGCAGGCCTATTGGCCCATGCGAGGCAGGTCCAAGTCTCCTACCGGCTTAAGCTAATGCACCCAACCCAGTCATTTCAGGTCACATTGACTTAAGTCAATGTGACCTGACCTGACTGGGTTGGGTGCATTGGCTTAAGCAGGTAGGAGACTTGGACCTGCCTCGCATGGGCCCAAGACCTGCTGCAGTGTTCCTTCGTTCTTATGTTCTTAACAACACTCCATCAGTCACACTCCATCAGTCACACTCCATCAACCACACTCCATCAACCACACTTCATCAACCACACTTCATCAACCACACTCCATCAACCACATTACATTAACCACACTCCATCAAT
Organism: Cherax quadricarinatus; assembly: GCF_038502225.1. NCBI lineage: Eukaryota > Metazoa > Arthropoda > Malacostraca > Decapoda > Parastacidae > Cherax > Cherax quadricarinatus. The sequence continues at coordinate 32,662,221 of NC_091323.1, read as the reverse complement.
CACACTATCAAACACACTGTCAACCACATTCCTTCAATCACTATCGCACCATGACCACCACCACCACCACCATGACCACCACCACCACCATCATGACCACCACCACCACCACCATGACCACCACCACCACCACCATGACCACCACCACCACCACCACCATGACCACCACCACCACCACCACCATGACCACCACCACCACCACCATGACCACCACCACCACCACCACCATGACCACCACCACCACCACCACCATGACCACCACCACCACCACCATGATCACCACCACCACCATGACCACCACCACCACCACCACCATGACCACCACCACCACCATGACCACCACCACCACCACCATCACCACCATCACCACCATCACAACCACCATCACCACCACCACCACCACCATCACCACCATCACCACCATCACCACCACCATCACCACCATCACCACCATCACCACCATCACCACCATCACCACCACCATCACCACCATCACCACCATCACCACCATCACCACCATCACCACCACCATCACCACCATCACCACCATCACCACGATCACCACCATCACCACCATCACCACCATCACCACCATCACCACCACCATCACCACCATCACCACCGCCATCACCACCATCACCACCATCACCACCACCATCACCACCATCAGTCATGGCTGCCGTGAAAGCCAATAATGCAAAGGTCAGTGAATTTATACAGATAATTGTGCAATAAGCGGAAGCACTACTTGGGTCAACACACGAGGCCCTTCAAGTGTGAACACTTGCCATACTGTGTAGTGTGTTGCCACACTCTGTATTGACTTGCCATACTGTGTATTGACTTGCCATACTGTGTACTGAGTTGCCATACTGTGTACTGAGTTGCCATACTGTGTACTGAGTTGCCATACTGTGTACTGAGTTGCCATACTGTGTACTGAGTTGCTATGGTACGCTGAGCTTGCGCATCGTGTACTGAGCGTCAGGATGTACGCTTCCTGACTAAATGGAAGATTAAGCTGCAATTTGCGGCAGAAATGAACTTATTCCATGGTGTGTATGTGTGCGTGTGTACTCACGGTGTATATGTGTATACGTGTATACTCGCGCTGTATGTGTGTCTGTACTCGAATTGATGTACTCATGGAATCGTACTTGCGAGGACTGAGTCTCTCAGCCTGGCTCAGCCTTGTTGTAAGCTGCCCCCATGTGATTAATTTGGTTTCTCAGTGTCAAGCATTCTGTAGACACACACAAACACACACATGGAAAAAGATCTTGGGGTGAGTATAATACCGAGCACATCTGAGGCACACATTACTCAGATAACTACTGCAGCATACAGCGTCTTTCAAACCTAAGGATAGCATTCCGATACCTCAGTAAGGAATCGTTCAAGACTCTGTATACCATATACGTCAGGCCCATACGGGAGTATGCAGCACCAGTTTGGAATCCATACCTGGTCAAGCACGTCAAGAAATTAGAGAAAATGCAAAGGTTTGCAACAAGACTAGTCCCAGAGCTAAGGGGATTGTCCTGCAATGAAAGGTTAAGGAAAATTGGCCTGATGACACTGGAGGACAGGAGGGTTAGGAGAGACATGATAACAACATATAAAATACTGCGCGGAATAGACAAGGTGGACAAAGTTAGGATGTTCCAGAGATGGGACACAGAAACAAGGGGTCACAATTAGAAGTTGAAAACTCAGATGAGTCAAAAGGATGTTAGGAAGTATTTTTTTCAGTCACTGAGTTGTCAGGCAGTGGAATAGTTCAGAAAGTGACGTAGTGGAGGCAGGAACCATACGTAGTTTTAAGGCGAGGTTTGATAAAGCTCATGGAGCAGGGAGAGAGAGAACCTAGTAGCAATCAGTGAAGAGGTGGGGCCAGGAGCTATGAATCAACCCCTGCAACCACAAACAGGTGAGTACAAATAGGTGAGTACACGATCGAGGGTAGCCACCTAACCTTAACCATTTTCCATCTAGATCAACCACCCCGGTTGAGTGTCAACCAAACCACCCTCTCACTCATCCGTCATCTTGACACACATTATCCACACTCTCCAGCCCTCATTTAAACAACTAATTACCTGATTAAGTCATTCGAGCTGAGGTAATGGACTCCTAAGATGTGTTAATGAATGTGCAAGACCAGCTATGGTGTGCTTGTGTCTTAATCCAAGGAAGTAGAGCAACCCTACCTACGCATACAATAACCAGAAGAATAAAGTCCTTACAAATTTCCTTCCAGGATATCATTCCTATTATCATTCCTTTAAAGCGAATACGAAGAATGTCCGGCTGGGAGAATGTCCCAGTAATATATCATGTACTATTATATTCATGAGGAAACGCTAAACCCGTAGACATGATACAGCGGGACGGGTTCCAAGCAAGGTTCATACCTTGAAAGAGGCTTCCAAAAATTATGGAAACATGCACGAAGTCATTACTGTAATTGTTGCAAAATCCGTCTTTATATCTTGCCATGGTAACGGTGATAATAAATCATGGCTATATATGGGTGCTATTTTATTTAATACAATAATTATGTGCCAAATATTTATTAAAATACATACAAATACGTGAACTGATTCAATTATCACTCGAGGACACGACAAGACTTTCTGAGAACATCTTCCAGTGAGGACGCAAGTGACTCACTGCTCACAACTTGAGGACATCTCACAGTAAGGACGCAAGTGACTCACTGCTCACAACTTGAGGACATCTCACAGTAAGGACGCAAGTGACTCACTGCTCACAACTTGAGGACATCTCACAGTAAAGACGCAAGTGACTCACTGCTCACAACTTGAGGACATCTCACAGTAAGGACGCAAGTGACTCACTGCTCACAACTTGAGGACATCTCACAGTAAGAACGCAAGTGACTCACTGCTCACAACTTGAGGACATCTCACAGTAAGGACGCAAGTGACTCACTGCTCACAACTTGAGGACATCTCACAGTAAGGACGCAAGTGACTCACTGCTCACAACTTGAGGACATCTCACAGTAAGGACGCAAGTGACTCACTGCTCACAACTTGAGGACATCTCACAGTGAGGACGCAAGTGACTCACTGCTCACAACTTGAGGACATCTCACAGTAAGGACGCAAGTGACTCACTGCTTACAACTTGAGGACATCTCACAGTAAGGACGCTGGTGACTCACTGCACACAACTTGAGGACATCTCACAGTGAGGACGCAGGTGACTCACTGCTTACAACTTGAGGACATCTCACAGTGAGGACGCTGGTGACTCACTGCACACAACTTGAGGACATCTCACAGTAAGGACGCAAGTGACTCACTGCTCACAACTTGAGGACATCTCACAGTAAGGACGCAAGTGACTCACTGCTCACAACTTGAGGACATCTCACAGTAAGGACGCAAGTGACTCACTGCTTACAACTTGAGGACATCTCACAGTAAGGACGCAAGTGACTCACTGCTTACAACTTGAGGACATCTCACAGTAAGGACGCAAGTGACTCACTGCTTACAACTTGAGGACATCTCACAGTGAGGACGCTGGTGACTCACTGCACACAACTTGAGGACATCTCACAGTAAGGACGCAAGTGACTCACTGCTTACAACTTGAGGACATCTCACAGTGAGGACGCTGGTGACTCACTGCACACAACTTGAGGACATCTCACAGTGAGGACGCAGGTGACTCACTGCACACAACTTGAGGACATCTCACAGTGAGGACGCAGGTGACTCACTGCACACAACTTGAGGACATCTCACAGTGAGGACGCAGGTGACTCACTGCACACAACTTGAGGACATCTCACAGTGAGGACGCAGGTGACTCACTACTCACAATTTGAGAGTAATGGACGTGAAAACTTTCACTTACGACACCTTTAATGAAGATATTTTCTCCCTTGGACCGATATTTCAAATACATACAAATACACTTATATATTTGAAGTGATCAAGGACCCAGGACCCAAACGTGTTTAATTAAGATGCCTGAAGTGAATGTATTCATGTCCATTTGTCTTCGAGTTTGAAAGAACAGTTCTATTTCAGGTATTACGTTGTAGATGAATGGTTCACAGAATCGACACATTGATAAATTAGACACATGTGCAACTCTTGGGTATCTTTATTAAGGAAACGTTTCGCCACACAGTGGCTTCATCAGTCCATACACAGGAGAAGCTTGAAGAACAGGAGGAGAATGAGGTAATCAGTCCCTCAACCTTGAGTCGATGTGGTCAGTCCATTAATCTTGAATAGAATACGGCATATTAGCGGAGGAGCTTATAAACCGTAGGAAGGAGAGGTGCAGCAGTCGTAGGTGGTGTCACATTTGCCCAATGTGGAAGTAGGTCGTGCCCAAGAATTAGGCAAGCGAAGAATTCCCAAGTATTAAGATCCAAAGAAGTTGCAGTGTCTGACAGGATTGTAGATGAATGGTTCACACTGATGGACTGACCACATCGACTCAAGGTTGAGGGACTGATTACCTCATTCTCCTCCTGTTCTTCAAGCTTCTCCTGTGTATGGACTGATGAAGTCACTGTGTGGCGAAACGTTTCCTTAATAAAGATACCCAAGAATTGCACATGTGTCTAATTTATCAAGGTATTACGTTGTTTTTTTCTTAACTTTCTTTACTGTACAGTGTTATATTATAATTTTTTGATTCATTTACTGATAATATGCTTAGAGAAAACTGATAACTCTTTGTATTTTATATATATATATACTTCTGGTACATGATTTTTGTATTAAATAAAGAAGTGCTCAGATACATCCATGATATATTAACACTGTATTAATGTGGTAATATATAAAGAAGATTTTTACCACAGTTAATGACTTTCTTCAGTTTTTATAAATTTTAGGAAGCCTCCTCCAAGGCTTGCTTGGAACCCGTCCCAATAATACTTTAACATGATATAAATATTCCCTCTGAAGCCTCACTCATCCAACAAGCTTTGCAAACAAAAAGTCTTTAAATTGCTAATATACGAATTGCTTGCAAATTTAATTACGAAATTTTTTTAGAAGGTTTGAAAAATATATTCATCCAGAATTCTGATTACGTCACGTCTGTTTGATGGATTCTTTCCTCTCAAACTGGAATTAATTTAGGCGTCCGTGTGGACACAGTAGTGGCTCTTGTCCTTTGTATATTGGTTCCCCTGGATACGTACGTACGTGTGTACTCGCCTAATTGTACTCACCTAATTGTGGTTACAAGGGTCGATCCATAGCTCCTGGACCCGCCTCTTCACTGGTCGCTACTCGGTGACTCTTCCTGCTCCATGAGCTTTATCATACCTCTTCTTAAAGCTATGTATGGATCCTCCCTCCTCTACATCACTTCCCAGACTATTCCACTTCCTTGACAACTCTGTGACTGAAGAAAAACATCCTAACATTCCTGTGAATCATCTGAGTCTTCAACTTCCAACTGGACCCCTTGTTGCTGTGTCACATCTGTGGAACATACTGTCTCTGTCTACCTTGTCTACTACTCTCAGTATTTTATATGTCGTTATCATATCCCCCCTATCTCTCCTGTCCTCCAGTGTTTTCAGGTCGATAGTGTGATAGTTACCTCTTCTCGTAGGACATGTGTGTGTGTGTGTGTGTGTGTACTCACCTAATTGTACTCACCTAATTGTGGTTGCAGGGGTCGAGACTCAGCTCCTGGCCCCGCCTCTTCACTGATCGCTACTGGATCCTCTCTCTCTCTGCTTCCTGAGCTTTGTCATACCTCTTCTTAAAACTATGTATGGTTCCTGCCTCCACTACTTCACTTGCTAGGCTATTCCACTTGCTGACAACTCTATGACTGAAGAAATACTTCCTAACGTCCCTGTGACTCGTCTGAGTCTTCAGCTTCCAGTTGTGACCCCTTGTCCCTGTGTCCCCTCTCTGGAACATCCTATCTCTGTCCACCTTGTCTATTCCCCGCAGTATCTTGTATGTCGTTATCATGTCTCCCCTGACCCTTCTGTCCTCCAGTGTCGTCAGTCGGATTTCCCTTAACCTTTCCTCGTACGACATTCCCTTGAGCTCTGGGACTAGCCTTGTTGCAAACCTTTGTACTTTCTCTAACTTCTTGACGTGCTTGACCAGGTGTGGGTTCCAGACTGGTGCTGCATACTCCAGTATGCGCCTAACATACACAGTGTACAGTGTCTTGAACGATTCCTTATTAAGGTATCGGAACGCTATTCTCAGGTTTGTCAGGCGCCCGTATGCTGCAGCGGTTATTTGGTTGATGTGTGCCTCCGGTGATGTGCTCGGTGTTATGGTCACCCCAAGGTCTTTCTCCCTGAGTGAGGTCTGTAGTCTTTGTCCACCTAGCTTATACTCTGTCTGCGGTCTTCTTTGCCCCTCCCCAATCTTCATGACTTTGCATTTGGCTGGATTGAATTCGAGAAGCCAGTTACTGGACCACATTTCCAGCCTCTCCAGGTCTCTTTGCAGTCCTGCCTCATCCTCGTCCGATTTAATTCTTCTCATCAACTTCACGTCATCCTATATTAATAAATAATATCAAATAACCTCTCCAGCAGATAAAGTTAAGCCAATAAACGTTGCAGTCAAAGATATTTTCCTTTAATTAACAAATTATTGGAATTAGCATTAACTATACTATACAGATTTTTACACGACGTTTGTGGAGGTGGTAGTTATATACAGGGTGTGTGATAGTTACATACAGGGTGTGTGATAGTTACATACAGGGTGTGTGTGATAGTTATATACAGGGTGTGTGATAGTTACATACAGGGTGTGTGATAGTTACATACAGGGTGTGTGATAGTTACATACAGGATGTGTGATAGTTACATACAGGGTGTGTGATAGTTACATACAGGGTGTGTGTGATAGTTATATACAGGGTGTGTGATAGTTACATACAGGGTGTGTGATAGTTACATACAGGGTGTGTGATAGTTACATACAGGGTGTGTGATAGTTACATACAGTGTGTGTGATAGTTACATACAGGGTGTGTGATAGTTACATACAGGGTGTGTGGTAGTTACATACAGGGTGTGTGGTAGTTACATACAGGGTGTGTGGTAGCTACACACAGGGTGTGTGATAGTTACATACAGGGTGTGTGATAGTTACATACAGGGTGTGTGATAGTTACATACAGGATGTGTGATAGTTACATACAGGGTGTGTGATAGTTACATACAGGGTGTGTGATAGTTACATACAGTGTGTGTGATAGTTACATACAGGGTGTGTGATAGTTACATACAGTGTGTGTGATAGTTACATACAGGGTGTGTGATAGTTACATACAGGATGTGTGATAGTTACATACAGGGTGTGTGATAGTTACATACAGGGTGTGTGTGATAGTTATATACAGGGTGTGTGATAGTTACATACAGGGTGTGTGATAGTTACATACAGGGTGTGTGATAGTTACATACAGGATGTGTGATAGTTACATACAGGGTGTGTGATAGTTACATACAGGGTGTGTGTGATAGTTATATACAGGGTGTGTGATAGTTACATACAGGGTGTGTGATAGTTACATACAGGGTGTGTGATAGTTACATACAGGGTGTGTGTGATAGTTATATACAGGGTGTGTGATAGTTACATACAGGGTGTGTGATAGTTACATACAGGATGTGTGATAGTTACATACAGGGTGTGTGTGATAGTTATATACAGGGTGTGTGATAGTTACATACAGGGTGTGTGGTAGTTACATACAGGGTGTGTGATAGTTACATACAGGGTGTGTGATAGTTACATACAGGGTGTGTGATAGTTACATACAGGGTGTGTGATAGTTACATACAGGGTGTGTGATAGTTACATACAGGATGTGTGATAGTTACATACAGGGTGTGTGATAGTTACATACAGGGTGTGTGTGATAGTTATATACAGGGTGTGTGATAGTTACATACAGGGTGTGTGATAGTTACATACAGGGTGTGTGATAGTTACATACAGGGTGTGTGTGATAGTTATATACAGGGTGTGTGATAGTTACATACAGGGTGTGTGATAGTTACATACAGGATGTGTGATAGTTACATACAGGGTGTGTGTGATAGTTATATACAGGGTGTGTGATAGTTACATACAGGGTGTGTGGTAGTTACATACAGGGTGTGTGATAGTTACATACAGGGTGTGTGATAGTTACATACAGGGTGTGTGGAACTACACACAGGGTGTGTGGTAGTTACATACAGGGTGTGTGATAGTTACATACAGGGTGTGTGTGATAGTTATATACAGGGTGTGTGATAGTTACATACAGGGTGTGTGATAGTTACATACAGGGTGTGTGATAGTTACATACAGGGTGTGTGATAGTTACATACAGGGTGTGTGGTAGTTACATACAGGGTGTGTGATAGTTACATACAGGGTGTGTGATAGTTACATACAGGGTGTGTGATAGTTACATACAGGGTGTGTGATAGTTACATACAGGGTGTGTGATAGTTACATACAGGGTGTGTGATAGTTACATACAGGGTGTGTGATAGTTACATACAGGGTGTGTGATAGTTACATACAGGATGTGTGATAGTTACATACAGGGTGTGTGATAGTTACATACAGGGTGTGTGATAGTTACATACAGGGTGTGTGATAGTTACATACAGGGTGTGTGATAGTTACATACAGGGTGTGTGATAGTTACATACAGGGTGTGTGATACTTACATGCAGGATGTGTGATAGTTACATACAGGGTGTGTGTGATAGTTATATACAGGGTGTGTGATAGTTACATACAGGGTGTGTGGTAGTTACATACAGGGTGTGTGATAGTTACATACAGGGTGTGTGATAGTTACATACAGGGTGTGTGGAACTACACACAGGGTGTGTGATAGTTACATACAGGGTGTGTGATAGCTACACACAGGGTGTGTGGTAGCTACACACAGGGTGTGTGATAGTTACACACAGGGTGTGTGGTAGTTACATACAGGGTGTGTGATAGCTACACACAGGGTGTGTGATAGTTACATACAGGATGTGTGATAGTTACATACAGGGTGTGTGATAGTTACATACAGGATGTGTGATAGTTACATACAGGGTGTGTGTGATAGTTATATACAGGGTGTGTGATAGTTACATACAGGGTGTGTGATAGTTACATACAGGGTGTGTGATAGTTACACACAGGGTGTGTGGTAGTTACATACAGGGTGTGTGATAGCTACACACAGGGTGTGTGATAGTTACATACAGGGTGTGTGATAGTTACATACAGGATGTGTGATAGTTACATACAGGGTGTGTGATAGTTACATACAGGATGTGTGATAGTTACATACAGGGTGTGTGATAGTTACATACAGGGTGTGTGATAGTTACATACAGGGTGTGTGATAGTTACATACAGGGTGTGTGATAGTTACATACAGGGTGTGTGATAGTTACATACAGGGTGTGTGGTAGCTACACACAGGGTGTGTGGTAGTTACATACAGGATGTGTGATAGTTACATACAGGGTGTGTGATAGTTACATACAGGGTGTGTGATAGCTACACACAGGGTGTGTGATAGTTACATACAGGGTGTGTGATAGTTACATACAGGGTGTGTGATAGCTACACACAGGGTGTGTGGTAGTTACATACAGGATGTGTGATAGTTACATACAGGGTGTGTGATAGTTACATACAGGGTGTGTGATAGCTACACACAGGGTGTGTGATAGTTACATACAGGGTGTGTGATAGTTACATACAGGGTGTGTGATAGCTACACACAGGGTGTGTGGTAGTTACATACAGGATGTGTGATAGTTACATACAGGGTGTGTGATAGTTACATACAGGGTGTGTGATAGTTACATACAGGGTGTGTGATAGTTACATACAGGGTGTGTGATAGTTACATACAGGGTGTGTGATAGTTACATACAGGGTGTGTGATAGTTACATACAGGGTGTGTGATAGTTACATACAGGATGTGTGATAGTTACATACAGGGTGTGTGATAGTTACATACAGGGTGTGTGGTAGCTACACACAGGGTGTGTGATAGTTACATACAGGGTGTGTGATAGTTACATACAGGGTGTGTGGTAGCTACACACAGGGTGTGTGGTAGTTACATACAGGGTGTGTGGTAGCTACACACAGGGTGTGTGGTAGTTGCATACAGGGTGTGTGATAATTGCATACAGGGTGTGTGATAGTTACATACAGGGCGTGTGATAGTTACATACAGGGTGTGTGATAGTTACATACAGGGTGTGTGATAGTTACATACAGGGTGTGTGATAGTTACATACAGGGTGTGTGATAGTTACATACAGGGTGTGTGATAGTTACATACAGGGTGTGTGATAGTTACATACAGGGTGTGTGATAGTTACATACAGTGTATGTGGTAGTTACATACAGGGTGTGTGATAATTGCATACAGGGTGTGTGATAGTTACATACAGGGCGTGTGATAGTTACATACAGGGTGTGTGATAGTTACATACAGGGTGTGTGATAGTTACATACAGGGTGTGTGATAGTTACATACAGGGTGTGTGATAGTTACATACAGGGTGTGTGATAGTTACATACAGGGTGTGTGATAGTTACATACAGGGTGTGTGATAGTTACATACAGGGTGTGTGTGATAGTTATATACAGGGTGTGTGATAGTTACATACAGGGTGTGTGATAGTTACATACAGGGTGTGTGATAGTTACATACAGGGTGTGTGATAGTTACATACAGGGTGTGTGTGATAGTTATATACAGGGTGTGTGATAGTTACATACAGGGTGTGTGATAGTTACATACAGGGTGTGTGATAGTTACATACAGTGTATGTGGTAGTTACATACAGGGTGTGTGATAGTTACAGACAGGGTGTTTGGTAGCTACGCACAGGGTGTGTGATAGTTACATACAGGGTGTGTGATAGTTACATACAGGGTGTGTGATAGTTACATACAGGGTGTGTGATAGTTACATACAGGGTGTGTGATAGTTACATAAGAACATAAGAACATAAGAACGAAGGAACACTGCAGAAGGCCTACTGGCCCATGCGAGGCAGGTCCAAGTCCCTACCGGCTTAAGCCAATGCACCCAACCTAGTCAGGTCAGGTCACATTGACTTAAGGGAGGAACACGGCAACCGACCTGTTAGCACAAGCTATCAGGTCTAACTCACACCCACCCACATCTACTCATGTATTTATCCAACCTATTTTTAAAGCTACACAACGTTCTGGCCTCTATAACGGTACTTGGGAGTTTGTTCCACTCATCCACAACTCTATTACCAAACCAGTACTTTCCTATATCCCTCCTGAATCTGAATTTTTCCAACTTAAAACCATTGCTGCGAGTCCTGTCAAGGCTAGATATTTTCAGCACACTATTTACATCCCCTTTATTTATTCCTGTCTTCCACTTATAAACCTCAATCATATCCCCCCTAATTCTACGTCTTTCTAGAGAGTGCAGTTTCAGGGCCCTTAGTCTATCCTCATAGGGAAGGTTTCTGATACATGGGATCATCTTTGTCATCCTCCTTTGTACATTTTCCAGAGAATTTATATCCATTCTGTAATACGGTGACCAAAACTGTGCAGCATAATCTAAATGAGGCCTAACCAAGGATGTATAGAGTTGAAGAACAACCTGAGGACTCCTATTATTTATGCTTCTTGATATGAAGCCAAGGATTCTATTAGCTTTATTGCGAACACTTATGCACTGTTGTCGTGTGATAGTTACATACAGGGTGTGTGATAGTTACATACAGGGTGTGTGGTAGTTACATACAGGGTGTGTGATAGTTACATACAGTGTGTGTGATAGTTACATACAGGGTGTGTGATAGTTACATACAGGGTGTGTGATAGTTACATACAGGGTGTGTGATAGTTACATACAGTGTGTGTGATACTTACATACAGTGTGTGTGATAGTTACATACAGGGTGTGTGATAGTTACATACAGGGTGTGTGATAGTTACATACAGGGTGTGTGATAGTTACATACAGGGTGTGTGATAGTTACATACAGGGTGTGTGATAGTTACATACAGGGTGTGTGATAGTTACATACAGGGTGTGTGATAGTTACATACAGGGTGTGTGATAGTTACATACAGTGTGTGTGATAGTTACATACAGTGTGTGTGATAGTTACATACAGGGTGTGTGATAGTTACATACAGGGTGTGTGATAGTTACATACAGGGTGTGTGATAGTTACATACAGTGTGTGTGATAGTTACATACAGGGTGTGTGATAGTTACATACAGGGTGTGTGATAGTTACATACAGGGTGTGTGATAGTTACATACAGGGTGTGTGATAGTTACATACAGGGTGTGTGATAGTTACATACAGGGTGTGTGATAGTTACATACAGGGTGTGTGGTAGTTACATACAGGGTGTGTGATAGTTACATACAGTGTGTGTGATAGTTACATACAGGGTGTGTGATAGTTACATACAGGGTGTGTGATAGTTACATACAGGGTGTGTGATAGTTACATACAGGGTGTGTGATAGTTACATACAGGGTGTGTGATAGTTACATACAGGGTGTGTGATAGTTACATACAGGGTGTGTGATAGTTACATACAGGGTGTGTGATAGTTACATACAGGGTGTGTGATAGTTACATACAGGGTGTGTGATAGTTACATACAGGGTGTGTGATAGTTACATACAGTGTGTGTGATAGTTACATACAGTGTGTGTGATAGTTACATACAGGGTGTGTGATAGTTACATACAGGGTGTGTGATAGTTACATACAGGGTGTGTGATAGTTACATACAGTGTGTGTGATAGTTACATACAGGGTGTGTGATAGTTACATACAGGGTGTGTGATAGTTACATACAGGGTGTGTGATAGTTACATACAGTGTGTGTGATAGTTACATACAGTGTGTGTGATAGTTACATACAGGGTGTGTGATAGTTACATACAGGGTGTGTGATAGTTACATACAGGGTGTGTGATAGTTACATACAGGGTGTGTGATAGTTACATACAGGGTGTGTGATAGTTACATACAGGGTGTGTGGAACTACACACAGGGTGTGTGGTAGTTACATACAGGGTGTGTGATAGTTATATACAGGGTGTGTGATAGTTACATACAGGGTGTGTGATAGTTACATACAGGGTGTGTGATAGTTACATACAGGGTGTGTGATAGTTACATACAGGGTGTGTGATAGTTACATACAGGGTGTGTGGAACTACACACAGGGTGTGTGGTAGTTACATACAGGGTGTGTGGTAGCTACACACAGGGTGTGTGGTAGTTGCATACTGGGTGTGTGATAATTACATACAGGGTGTGTGATAGTTACATACAGGGTATGTGATAGTTACATACAGGGTGTGTGGTAGTTACATACAGGGTGTGTGATAGTTACATACAGGGTGTGTGGTAGTTACATACAGTGTGTGTGATAGTTACATACAGGGTGTGTGTGATAGTTATATACAGGGTGTGTGATAGTTACATACAGTGTGTGTGATAGTTACATACAGGGTGTGTGTGATAGTTATATACAGGGTGTGTGATAGTTACATACAGTGTGTGTGATAGTTACATACAGGGTGTGTGTGATAGTTATATACAGGGTGTGTGATAGTTACATACAGTGTGTGTGATAGTTACATACAGGGTGTGTGATAGTTACATACAGGATGTGTGATAGTTACATACAGGGTGTGTGATAGTTACATACAGGGTGTGTGATAGTTACATACAGGGTGTGTGATAGTTACATACAGTGTGTGTAATAGTTACATACAGGGTGTGTGATAGTTACATACAGGGTGTGTGATAGTTACATACAGGGTATGTGATAGTTACATACAGGGTGTGTGATAGTTACATACAGGGTGTGTGATAGTTACATACAGGGTGTGTAATAGTTACATACAGGGTGTGTGGTAATTACATACAGGGTGTGTGATAGTTACATACAGTGTGTGTGATAATTACATAGAGGGTGTGTGATAGTTATATACAGGGTGTGTGATAGTTACATACAGGGTGTGTGATAGTTACATACAGGGTGTGTGATAGTTACATACAGGGTGTGTGATAGTTACATACAGGGTGTGTGATAGTTACATACAGGGTGTGTGGAACTACACACAGGGTGTGTGGTAGTTACATACTGGGTGTGTGGTAGCTACACACAGGGTGTGTGGTAGTTGCATACAGGGTGTGTGATAATTACATACAGAGTGTGTGATAGTTACATACAGGGTGTGTGATAGTTACATACAGGGTGTGTGATAGTTACATACAGTGTGTGTGATAATTACATACTGGGTGTGTGATAGTTACATACAGGGTTTGTGATAGTTACATAGAGGGTGTGTGATAGTTACATACAGGGTGTGTGATAGTTACATACAGGGTGTGTGATAGTTACATACAGGGTGTGTGATAGTTACATACAGGGTGTGTGATAGTTACATACAGGATGTGTGATAGTTACATACAGGGTGTGTGATAGTTACATACAGGGTGTGTGATAGTTACATACAGGGTGTGTGATAGTTACATACAGTGTGTGTGATAGTTACATACAGGGTGTGTGATAGTTACATACAGGGTGTGTGATAGTTACATACAGGGTGTGTGATAGTTACATACAGGGTGTGTGATAGTTACATACAGGATGTGTGATAGTTACATACAGGGTGTGTGATAGTTACATACAGGGTGTGTGATAGTTACATACAGGGTGTGTGATAGTTACATACAGGGTGTGTGATAGTTACATACAGGATGTGTGATAGTTACATACAGGGTGTGTGATAGTTACATACAGGGTGTGTGATAGTTACATACAGGGTGTGTGGTAGCTACATACAGGGTGTGTGGTAGTTGCAGGGTGTGTGAAAGTAACATTCAGGGTGTGTGGCAGTTACACACAGGGTGTGTGGTAGCTACATACACGGTGTGTGATACTTACATACAGGGTGTGTGGTAGTTGCATATAGGGTGTGTGGTAGTTGCATGTAGGGTGTGTGATAGTTGCATGCAGGGTGTGTGATAGTTGCATGCAGGGTGTGTGATAGTTGCATGCAGGGTGTGTGATAGTTGCATGCAGGGTGTGTGATAGTTGCATGCAGGGTGTGTGATAGTTGCATGCAGGGTGTGTGGTAGTTGCATGCAGGGTGTGTGATAGTTGCATGCAGGGTGTGTGATAGTTGCATGCAGGGTGTGAATCAATCAACGTCAGATGAAGTAATCAAACGTCATATAAAATTATATATATATATATATATATATATATATATATATATATATATATATATATATATATATATATATATATATATATATATATATATATATATATATATATGCAATAAGATCACAGTAAACAGGTGATTTCAGAATATGCAAAACAACCACTCTGAAAGAATAGAGAAATTCCAAGCGCTTTCGTGTGAGTAGTCACGAAAACGCTTGGAATTTCTCTATTCTTTCAGTGGTTGTTTTGCATATATATATATATATATATATATATATATATATATATATATATATATATATATATATATATATATATATATTTGTTGTGTGTGTATATATATATATATATATATATATATATATATATATATATATATATATATATATATATATATATATATATATATATATATATATATATATATAAAGTGGGACCTCTGGTCACGAACGCTTCCGAACACGAACACATCGGTTCACGACCAAAAAATTGGCCAAATTTTTGTATCTGGTCACGAACACAGCCAAGTCAGTTTTCACATTTTTTTTCTCACGCGCCATTTTTCCCCACTTCCTGTTGTTTATGTTACCCGTCGCCGGTAGTCGGTGTCAGTCAGACGTACGTTCGTGCGCTGTGAACTCGTTGTGTTGTATTTCGTGTGTTTTTTAATTCATTTTGCAATTAACTATGGCCTCTTAACAAGTAAAGAGTGGTAATGCGGGTCAAAAGAAGAGTCTGAAGAAATTTGAAATATATGTGAAGAAGGAAATTGTTGAAATATGTGTGTAGTGTGTGTTACCGATCTTGCTGCGGTGTTCAAGAAGACGAAGTCTACGATCTCGACTATTCTGAAGCAGAGAGTGGCTATTAAAGCAGGTAATGTGGCTACGGGAGTTACAATGTTAACCAAGCAGAGGCCTCAAGTGCTTGAAGAGGTGGAGAAACTGTTGCTAGTGTGGTTGAACGAGAAGCAACTTGTAGGTGATAGCGTAAGCGAGGCCATCATATGCGAGAGCCAGGAAGATACACAGTGATCTGCGGCAGAATTACTCTTCTACGAGTGCAGAAAGTGATTAGTTTAAAGCCAGTAGAGGATGGTTTGAAAAGTTTCGTAAGAGAAGTCACATTCATAGTGTGGTAGGCATGGAGAGGCTGCTAGTACCGACGTTGCTATCGTATAATTAACTATTTTTGTGCTTAAAACTCTTAAAAAACAATATTTGCAAACAGTTCGTAGGGGTCTGGAACGGATTAACCTTATTTACATACAATCCAATGGAAAAATTAGGTTGGGTCACAACCAAATCGGGTCGCGGCCAGAGTTTTGGAACGAATTATTGTCGTGACCAGAGGTTACACTATCTGTATCTATCTATATATATATATTCAAAGTTACTGGCATTTGACAACTATTTTCCACATCAGCTTGTATCAGAGGTATTTACTGAAGCGTGTAATATCGTATTATACAACACTTAACATGCTCTGTAAAATTCTCTGGGAATTATACAGATTACAATGAATATTAACTTAAATAGTAATTATAGTATTAGTGTTACTAGAATCTGTAAATGGTAAATACTATTTCTGTTATTGCTTCTAACTGTTGCTTCTAAAAAAATTTTATAACATAAATAAAACTGTAATATTATTAGTGAGAATGACTACTATTGACAGTGATAATAATAATAATAATAATAATAATAATAATAATAATAATAATAATAATAATATTATTATTATTATTGTTATTATTATTATTATTATTATTATTATTATTATTATTATTATTATTATTATTGTTGTTGTTGTTGTTAGTAGTAGAAGTAGTTCTGGTACTAATAATATTTCAAACTTTAGTAGTAGGAACAACAGTAGAAGTTTTTGCCTTACTGTTAATACTATTACTACGCCTTTTATTAATTTAAAAATGCCGTTTAAGAACATAACATACATAATGTACACAGCACAACTCTCGTACTGTGTAAGATCAAGGACGAGATCCAAAAAATATTTGCCATAAAACTCGTAAGGAAATCATATAAAGCATAAAATTTTGATATCAAAGAAACTCTGGGCAAAATAAATTAGAAAACGTGGATGAATGAGCCGGTAACAGCCTGGAAATTGACGCAGGAAATTGTGTGATTTATGTAACAAAATCAGAGGTAATAAGACGTCGCTGGCCGCCGGCCTCTCTCACCTCAGATTGCATCACCTCTCTCACATATTCTCGTTTAACTACGTCTATTATCTGATGTTAGGTAAAAGGACACAAGTGCAACTAATGTGACATGTGTGGCAACGTTTCGCTCTCCAGGAGCTTTTGTCAAGCTGTTACAAACGATACACGGACACAGAGAGGTATATATAGGTAGAGAGTGAGGTACAAAGCATAACATAATTGTCGTAGGTAGTGGTAGTAGTAGTAGTTGCATTTGTGTAGGTAGTAGTAGTTGTAGGACTTGTTGTGGCGAGGTTTATGGCTTTTAGGAGAATTCTTGCTGATACTTCAGAGATTAATGATGACTCAAGGAAACTGATTTCTGTAATCACTTGACGGGCGTCGTTCAATTTCATCACGTGGTTGGCGAAATTCCGGTGTTGTATGCAGGTATTGGTCATATTATCGTTCCTACATGTATTAATGTGCTCACTGAGATGTGTTTCAAGGTTTCTTGCTGAATCAACTACGTATATACCCCCTGTGTTGATTGGTTCAATGTTCTTCAATTTTGCTCTAGTCAGATCATTTATGGAAGTAATGGGTGCGATGGCGACTCCAGTGTTAGCTTGTGCCAGTACTTTAGAGACGTTCAATGCAGCCTGGCTCTATATTTTGAATACCTTTGATATACCTTTGAAAAATTTCGAGAGTATATCTACTCTGAGTCCGGCCATGGGCCAGGCTCGTCTGGTGCTCGCCTGGTCAACCAGGCTGTTGCTGCTGGAGGCCCGCTGACCCACATATCCACATATCCCCACATTTCCTGTTCGTCGTCAGTATACGAGTCTCCTCTCAGTAGTGGTCCAATTCTACAGGTAGTTCTTAGCTTGGATTTTGCGTAGGAATAGAAATATTTTGGGGTTCTTGCAATATCCTGTATGGCCTTTTGTTCCCTTTGTACTTCTGTGAGGTATGACATCCTAAGTTTTTGCTCTAATTCAGTGATCTCTCTGCTAAGTCTATCTTTCCTCTGTTGTAGCATATTTGTGTTTTTAAGCAGTTCAGTAACCCGTTTTCTTCTTCTGTACCATCTCCTACGCTCTCTCTCTATATCTGATCTTCCTCTGGGTTTCCTCAATGGTACATGTTTCATACATATTTTGTATGCTTCTGTATTCAGCTTCTCTAGGCACTGGTGGAGATTTAGGGTGATCATGTCTGATTCCCAGGGTATGTCTGATAGCTCTTGGTTTATTTTTTCCCAGTTAATTCTATGGTTGTTAAAATTAAACTTACTGAACATCCCGTCTCTAACTTTAGCGATGCAGTTTCCTACCCCTGAGTTAATACTAGTTTGAACCTCTATGATGTTATGATTAGAGTAAATAGTATTGGAAACTGTTATGTCTCTGATCAGTTCCTCGTTGTTTGTGAATATCAAATTCAGGGTATTTTCATTTCTGGTGGGATCAATTACCTGTTGGTTTAAAGAGTACTTTTCACAGTCTCATTAGTTCCCTGGTATGTACCTGTTGAGCCAGGGTGCTTCCCGGGGATATTTCTGGTATAACATTATGTTGTGCCATCTTCCATTTTACATGAGGGAGATTAAAATCTCCAAGGAGTAAAATATTTGGTGTGGGATTTTCTAGCCTAGGGAAGAATTATAACTTTGTTAGGAGTGTATATACTGGCATGTATGTTGTTGTATACTCACTGTTGTGCCCTGGTATGCACATGAAGAATTGATGAAGTTTTTCCGAGCGAAACATTGCAATTGTCTTTAGTTCCCTAAATCTATTTTCTGTAAACATCTGCTCTTCACACACCCTTACATGGTATACACTTCCACTTACACGGAGCGCAGTGGCGGTCATTACCGTGTAGAGCTCAGACTGTAGGAGGTGCAGGAGAGCATAGTATTGATCAAGGCGGCTGTGGTGGCCGTCTTTCTGAATATGCATGTTTCACGTTGTAAAATGGTGTCATGACTCCTCTAGTGCTCAAGATTTCCCTGGGGGGACGTGAAGGAGCTGGTCCTCTACACATGAGAGAGAGAGAAACGAGCACAAAACATAACGCAGAACATAAGAAAGAAGGAAGACTGAAACAGGCCTGCTGGCCTATGAGAGGCAGCTCCAATTCTCCCACCGGCTTAACCCAATGCCTTGACCTAGTGAGGTCAGACACGTCACTTAAGGGAGGAGCAATGCATCCGACCTAGTAGCACAAGCTAGTCAGGTCCAACTCACACCCACTCATGTATTTATCCAACCTATTTTTAAAACTACACAACGTTTTAGCCTCAATAACTGTACTCGGGAGTTTGTTCCACTCATCCACAACTCTATTACCAAACCAGTGCTTTCCTATATCCTTCCTGAATCTGAATTTTTCCAGTTTAAAACCATTGCTGCGAGTCCTGTCTGTTAGATATTTTTAGCACGCTATTTACATTCCCTTTATTAATTCCTGTTTTCCATTTATACACCTCAATCATATCCCCCGTAATTCCACGCCTTTCTAGAGAGTGCAGATTCAGGGCCTCAGTCTATCCTCATAGGGAAGATTTCTGATACATGGGATCATCTTTGTCATCCTCCTTTGTACGTTTTCCAGAGCATTTATATCCAATCCGAAATACGGTGACGAAAACTGTGCAGCATAATCTAAATGAGGCCTAACCAAGGATATATAGAGTTGAAGAACAACCTGAGGACTTCTATTATTTATACTTCTAGATATGAAGCCAAGGATTCTGTTAGCTTTATTGCGAACACTAATGCACTGTTGTCTTGGTTTTAGATTAATACTAACCAGAACTCCTAAATCCTTTTCGCAATCCGTAATATTAAATGTAAAGGGACTTTAAACTGTTATTGAGATTGCATAATTTCGCTTGATGTATAAGCTTTTACAAGTGTGTAAACAATACATAGGTTACAGAGTTTGTATAACGAAGAAAAGAGTAAGTGAGGTGTAATATCAAGCAACTGGGCCCATCACACCACTGAAATACTAGGCTCTCTCTGGCGTGGAAAGACAGGCCTACTACTGCCTCCGTCACCTGTATTAGACTAGTCACACCTCACTAACTCTTGTGTTCGATATGTAAAGTGTAAATCCCCCCAAATAATCACTTGTTGCATATCAAGTAATGCGGTTTTCGTATTAAGTTTCCAAGCCGCTTTAAGTCGCACTTCAATCACCTTGTTGGTGGCCACATGTTGTTATTCAGGCAACAATAACAAGATATTATTGTCTACCTCGAGGCTGTCTGCTGAGAATGCTGAACTAATATTACAGCGTTGCTTCTTCTGTAGCCTAGGCTAGGCCTATCAGTTTTCTTGTTACTCATTGTTCCAACATTATCTTTTATCTTCTTAGTCTTCATATAATTTTAGCACAGTATTTTTATCCTTTATTTTCTATTTTATCATTTTTAAAAATACTATTATTTAGCTTTTGTGTATTGTACCATTTTATAGTATTTGTGGTAATAAAAAGTGTATTTTTCTCGGTGGTATGAGCGGATGGTCGTAAGTCGCATCGGTCGGAAGTACCATAGGTCGGAAGTACCATAGGTCGGAAGTACCATAGGTCGGAAGTACCATAGGTCGGAAGTACCATAGGTCGGAAGTACCATAGGTCGGAAGTACCATAGGTCGGAAGTACCATAGGTCGGAAGTACCATAGGTTGGAAGTCGGAGAGGATCTGTAACAGAAGGCTCTCTGCCCACCCTCCATAATTATATGTTTGAGTGGTAATATAAACAAAATTAATTTGAAAATCTATTTGGTTTTAATCTTTGTAAGAAAAGTGAAGACTCTGAACTGCCCTCAACCACAGAGTGACAAAACACTTATGAGATACCCAGAAAAACCCTGAAAAGTTTGACATTGTTAGATGAAATTCGTGGTAGAGCTGTTTTTCCTCTCCCAGTGCTGCTGCTGCTGCTGCAGCTGCTGCCAAACTCAGCTGCTGCTAATGGTTTCCGTCTTAAGGAGGGAAGTTAGGAGGGGGCACGATAATGGGCGTCTGGCTAACAGCAGCGATAACAGCAACAGCTACCGTTTCTCAGTTGCTTTTTGAATCAACAGTATCAACAGCAGCAGCAGCGGCTGTTTAAAAAACTGATAAAAGTCATTAATAGTAACAGTATCATCTGCTAACTAACAACAGAAGGAACTACAGTAGCAGTTGTTTAGCATCCTTAGAACAGCAACAACAGGAGGAGGAATAAAGGAAGTAGCCATAACTACAGCATTCACTGTACCAACAGTAACAATAGCAGCAGTCATAACAGCAGCAGAATCTTTACAACGAGAAGTAACAGAAGCAGCAAAATAACAGTTGTTTACGATCTTCAGTACTAACAATATCAACAGTAGACAGCAGCTGTATAAACATCAGTTGTACCCGGCGAAGGAACAGCAACAGGAACAAATGAAATTCTGAAACAAAAGCAGCGGCATCAAAATAAACAGAAGCCCCAACAACAGCACCATAAATAGCACCAACATCACCTTCAACAACAGCAGCAGCTACATTACTTAACAAAAGCAGTAACTGTAACAATAACAGCAGAAGTATGAAAACAAAAGCTGCTACATAAAACAGCAGTATAAAAAAGCAACCCTTGTGCATTTAGCGCTTAGTTTTGATTGTAATAATAATAATTAAAATAAGCAAACGTTTTAACAAGAGCAGTACAAATAGCCAAAGCAACAACAGCAGCAGCATCAACAGAAACAGCAAGAAGAGAAGCAGCATAAACAACAAAAGCAACAACAACAACAACAGCAAGACGAACAGCAGAAGCAGCAACAATAGCAGCAGAAAGAGCAACAACAACAACATAAGCAACAGCAGCAACAACAGAAGCAACAGCAACAACAACAGAAGCACCAGCAACAACAACAGAAGCACCAGCAACAACAGAAGCAGCAATAACAGCAGCAGAAGCAACAGCAACAACAACAGCAAGACGAACAGCAGAAGCAGCAACAATAGCAGCAGAAAGAGCAACAACAACAACATAAGCAACAGCAGCAACAACAGAAGCAACAGCAGCAACAACAGAAGCAACAACAACAACAACATAAGCAACAGCAACAACAACAGAAGCACCAGCAACAACAGAAGCAGCAATAACAGCAGCAGAAGCAACAATAACAACAGAAGCACCAGCAACAACAGAAGCAGCAGCAACAGCAGAAGCAACAACAACAGCAGAAGCAACAACAACAGAAGCAGCAGCAACAACAACAGAAGTAGAAGCAGCAACAACAGAAGCAACAACAACAGAAGCAGCAACAACAACAGAAGCAGAAGCAGCAACAACAGAAGCAACAACAACAGAAGCAGCAACAACAACAGAAGCAGAAGCAGCAACAACAGAAGCAGAAGCAGCAACAACAGAAGCAGTAACAACAACAGACCAACAACAACAACAGCAGAAGCAGCAACAACAGAAGCAATAACAACAACAGAAGCAACAACATAGCAGCAACAACAACAGAAGCAACAATACCAACAGAAGCAGCAACAACAACAGCAGAAGCAGCAACAACAACAGCAGAAGCAGCAACGACAACAACGGAAGTAATAACAACAACAGAGGCAGCATCAACAACAACAGCAGAAGCAACAACAACAGAGCAACAACAACAACAGCAGAAGCAACAACAACAGAAGCAGCAAGAAAACACAGAAGCAGCAACAACAACAGCAGAAGCAGCAACGACAACAACGGAAGCAACAACAACAACAGAGGCAGCATCAACAACAACAGCAGAAGCAACAACAACAGAGCAACAACAACAACAGCAGAAGCAACAACAACAGAAGCAGCAAGAAAACACAGAAGCAGCAACAACAACAGCAGAAGCAGCAACGACAACAACGGAAGCAACAACAACAACAGAGGCAGCATCAACAACAACAGCAGAAGCAACAACAACAGAGCAACAACAACAACAGCAGAAGCAACAACAACAGAAGCAGCAAGCAAACACAGAAGCAGCAACAACAACAGATCAACAACAACAACAGCAGAAGCAACAACAGAAGCAGCAACAGTTTAGTCTACCAAGAATTTCCACAATATACCTGAACAAATTCTGGTATTTATTTATTCAAGTTTACACTGGAAGGTTAAGTTAACAAGAGGAGGGAGAGGAGGAGGAGGAGGAAGAGGAGGAGGAAGAAGAGGAAGAGGAGGAGGAAGAAGAAGAGGAGGAAGAAGAGGAAGAGGAGGAAGAGGAAGTATATAAAGCAATATAAACATTGTGAAGCATCAGTTGGAAATAGAAGAAAAAAGTAAATAAATTTTTAACCAGCAGCTAAGTCTCTCTCTCTCTCTCTCTCTCTCTCTCTCTCTCTCTCTCTCTCTCTCTCTCTCTCTCTCTCTCTCTCTCTCTCTCTCTCTCTCTCTCTCTCTCTCTCTCACTTTTTTCTTACACAAGGTTTGATAAGGTTAAGGGTCCCTAACTTTATTGACAAGTTATTTACAGGTTAAGGATCCCTAACTTTATTGGCAAGGTATTTACAGGTTAAGGATCCCTAACTTTATTGGCAAGGTATTTACAGGTTAAGGATCCCTAACTTTATTGACAAGTTATTTACAGGTTAAGGATCCCTAACTTTATTGGCAAGGTATTTACAGGTTACGGATCCCTAACTTTATTGACAAGTTATTTACAGGTTAAGGATCCCTAACTTTATTGCCAAGTTATTTACAGGTTAAGGATCCCTAACTTTATTGGCAAGGTATTTACAGGTTAAGGATCCCTAACTTTATTGACAAGTTATTTACAGGTTAAGGATCCCTAACTTTACTGACAAGTTATTTACAGGTTAAGGATCCCTAACTTTACTGGCAAGTTATTTACAGGTTAAGGATCCCTAACTTTACTGACAAGTTATTTACAGGTTAAGGATCCCTAACTTTATTAACAAGTTATTTACAGGTTAAGGATCCATAACTTTATTGACAAGTTATTTACAGGTTAAGGATCCCTAACTTTATCGGCAAGGTATTTACAGGTTAAGGATCCCTAACTTTATTAACAAGTTATTTACAGGTTAAGGATCCCTAACTTTATTGCCAAGTTATTTACAGGTTAAGGATACCTATCTTTATTGACAAGCTATTTACAGGTTAAGGATCCCTAACTTTTTTGACAAGTTATTTACAGGTTAAGGATCCCTAACTTTATTGACAAGTTTTTTACAGGTTAAGGATCCCTAACTTTATTGGCAAGTTATTTACAGGTAAAGGATCCCTATCTTTATTGACAAGGTATTACAGGTTAAGGATCCCTAACTTTATTGGCAAGTTATTTACAGGTTAAGGATCCCTAACTTTACTGACAAGTTATTTACAGGTTAAGGATCCCTATCTTTATTGACAAGCTAAGAGCTGTTACCTACATCAGCTCATTTGAAAGCATTTTTATTGTTATGAGACATATAAGTAGGGAACAGGATGAAGTTGGAGCCATCTGTGGGCCAGCATTTTCATCTTATCAACTGACTTTATCTCGTTGACATCATAATGCTGTACGAATGTGTTCCAGACTCGAGTCATCCTGGGTATATATGTTCTCAGATGGAGTGATGTTCTGGAGAAGGGTACAGCCAGAGTGAAGTTGCTGCTGGCTGCCCGTCTTGTGGTATAGAAGTTTGTTTCACATGAACGTTTGTTCTCCCCATAAAATTATTTTCTTCCCTTATGTTATTCTCTCGTTTTAAGTTACTTTCATTTTCCCACGTCGATGCTTTTATGTTATTGTTGCCGCTTTTATTTAATTTACTCCATTTTCAGATCTTTCTTTTGTATTTAGTTATATGATTTGTGTTGTATTGTGTTGTGTTGTACTGTGTTGTGTTGTGTTGTGCTGTGCTGTGCTGTGATGTATTGCATTGTATTGTGCTGTGTTGTATTGTATTGTGTTGTGTTGTGCTGTGCTGTGTTGTATTGCATTGTATTGTGCTGTGTTGTATTGTATTGTGTTGTGTTGTGCTGTGATGTATTGCGTTGTATTGTGCTGTGCTGTGTTGTAGTGCATTGTATTGTGCTGTGTTGTATTGTATTGTGTTGTGTTGTGCTGTGCTGTGTTGTATTGCATTGTATTGTGCTGTGTTGTATTGTATTGTGTTGTGTTGTGCTGTGCTGTGTTGTATTGCATTGTATTGTGCTGTGTTGTATTGTATTGTGTTGTGTTGTGCTGTGCTGTGATGTATTGCATTGTATTGTGCTGTGTTGTATTATATTGTGTTGTGTTGTGCTGTGATGTATTGCGTTGTATTGTGCTGTGCTGTGTTGTAGTGCATTGTATTGTGCTGTGTTGTATTGTATTGTGTTGTGTTGTGCTGTGCTGTGTTGTTTGCATTGTATTGTGCTGTGTTGTGCTGTGCTGTGATGTATTGCGTTGTATTGTGTTGTGCTGTGTTGTAGTGCATTGTATTGTGCTGTGTTGTATTGCGTTGTGTTGTATTGTGTTGTGCTGTGTTGTATTGTGCTATGTTGTGTTGTATTGTGTTGTGTTGTGCTGTTCTGTGTTGTATTGCGTTGTGTTGTATTGTGTTGTGTTGTGCTGTGCTGTGTTGTATTGCGTTGTATTGCGTTGTGTTGTATTGTGTTGTGCTGTGTTGTGTCGTGCTATGTTGTGTTGTATTGTGTTGTGCTGTGTTGTGTCGTGCTATGTTGTGTTGTATTGTGTTGTGTTGTATTGCGTTGTGTTTTATTGTGTTGTGCTGTGTTGTGTCGTGCTATGTTGTGTTGTATTGTGTTGTGCTGTGTTATATTGTATTGCGTTGTGTTGTGCTGTGTTGTGTCGTGCTATGTTGTGTTGTATTGTGTTGTGTTGTATTGCGTTGTGTTTTATTGTGTTCTGCTGTGTTGTGTCGTGCTATGTTGTGTTGTATTGTGTTGTGCTGTGTTATATTGTATTGCGTTGTGTTGTATTGTGTTGTGCTGTGTTGTGTCGTGCTATGTTGTGTTGTATTGTGTTGTGCTGTGTTGTATTATGTTGTGTATTGTTGTGCTGTGTTGTATTTTATTATGTTGTATTGTGTTGCATTGTATTGTGTTGTGCTGTGTTGTATTGTGTCGTACTGTGTTGTATTGTGTTGCATTGTGTTGTGTTGTGTTTTGTTGTGCTGTGTTGTGTTGTATTGTGTTGTGTGTTGTATTATATGTGTTGTGTTGTATTGTATTGTGTTGTGTTGTATTGTATTGTGTTGTATTGTGTCGTACTGTGTTGTGTTGTGTTGTCTCGTACTGTGTTGTGTTGTGTTGTATTGTGTTGTGTTGTGTTGTATTGTGTCGTACTGTGTTGTGTTGTGTTGTATTGTGTTGTGTTGTGTTGTCTCGTACTGTGTTGTGTTGTGTTGTGTTGTGTTGTGTTGTGAGGGTCTGAGTGTGTGGACGAGACTGGTAGCTCCTGTGTCACTCTACTGTCAGAGTAATTCAATCATTGCTTCAGACTACAAGGCAATCCTCCTCCTCCTCCCCCCCTCCTCTTCCTCCTCCTTCCCCTCCTCTTCCTTCTCCTCTTCCCCCTCCTCTTCTTCCTCCTCCTCCTCCTCGCCAGCAAACTAAATGTGTATACACATACTGTTTAATGTTTACCTCTGTCCCAGCTGTCAGGAGTCACACACTGCCACTCTCACTCTTGCAAATGTGTCACTATGAGAAGCAAAACAGAACGCAATACGATCGTAAATAAAGCATCCTCATTTTAGTCTGGTCGACCGGATAATTCACTTGTATGCTAGTGAATAGGTGTATGTAGCTTAGTGCATACAAACTCGTAATTGAAGAACAACCACTGTGAAAAATAGTGAACTTCCAGGCGTTTGGAAGTTCACAGTTTTTTCACAGTGGTTGTTTTGCGTATTGCGATATTACCTGTTTACTGTAATCTTATTACATACTTGTATTTATATACGAATAACCAACATTCAGTAGTACAGTCTGGAGTTTTATAACTCTCTGATCGCGAGTTCTAACCCCGCCCGTGGTACGATTTACGTGAATTAATATGACTCATGAAATAGTAATAACACTATTACAAACCAACCACGGAACGTGTGAGGGTTTGAACTCCAGGCCATGGGTTCAAATTCCACTCGTTCCGTGGTTTGTGAATTAATATCAATCTGACAAGAAACACTCCTCAAACAGAACTAAACTAGTTTGGACGCAGCTCCTAGCTAGTCATACTTCAACGTTTATTTACCCACAGTATTTTAATTACATAATTCACAATGATGTATGCTGATAGACAAGATATTAGATAATAAAACAAAAGAAAAAACTTCCGTATCAGTGTAAGAAATGAGTTTAATATTTCGGCGTTATTAAAGACAATAATTGGCTTCCTCCCTGGACCTATTTATCTCTCAGTATACACTATTACCAGTGACACTAATAGCCGCTGGTAATTAAACGCTTGCAATTGCACACAGACAACAGAATCTATATTTAAGCCAAAGGCGAGCTTGTGTAGCTTGTATATTGCATAACTAGAACCTAGGCTTCCTGCTACTACTAGCATGGTGTAGTTCTTATTGCTATTATTGCTTTTATTAGTGGTTGTGTTGTTGCTATTATTATCCTAATTGTGATCATGTTTTTATAGGTGTTATAATTGAGTAATTTCTAAGTTATGAGAATAATTGCAAATAATAATTAAAAATAATAGTAAAGAGAAGAGAGAGAGAGAGAGAGAGAGAGAGAGAGAGAGAGAGCGTGTACACCCTGTCGACAATCCCACTGAGGCTGCCAGACACTGACAGATATCTAGGACTGAGGCTACTGCCGTGGTCAGAGTCAGGCTATCTTTATGATACCTGGATCATCAGGGTGCAATGCTGTTTTAATGGTGCCATGTGTCTCACACGAAATCTCTCCTAACCTCTACCTTCAAGAACGTTTGAATTATTACATGGAATTAGAAATTAATTCGCAGGAACATCATAATTTCAACGACACTCTCAACCGGAGGATTTTTTTCTTTTTTATTCGAGGTTTCACAAAAGAATGTGACTTTACTCAGTGTGGCTCCATCACCCACCACAGTGGGACTATATCAAGTACTTTACTCAGTGTGGCTCCATCACCCACCACAGTGGGACTATATCAAGTACTTAAAGTCCCACTGTGATTTAAATATCATATGGTAAATAATTTCCATATGAAAAAAGAGGTTTTAGAAATTCCCACTTGTCGGGTAATGCTACAGTTTACCCCCGAGTAAACTATTATTGCGAGTTTTGAGTCACTGTTCTCTTACGTGGGGGACGAAGCCAACAAGCTCACAGTGTACTTGTTACTTGTAAGTTGAGTGTAGCCAGATAGTTCTGCTAGCACCACAAGAACCTGGTTAAGAAAGTTGCCACCATAGAGACCTAGTTATAAAGGCTATCACCACAGTGACCTTGTTTAGAAGACTATCACCACAGTGACCATGTCTAGAAGGCTATCACCACAGTGCCCTGGTCTGGAAGGCTATCACCACAGTGCCCTGGTCTGGAAGGCTATCACCACAGTGCCCTGGTCTGGAAGGCTATCACCACAGTGCCCTGGTCTGGAAGGCTATCACCACAGTGCCCTGGTCTGGAAGGCTATCACCACAGTGACCTTGTCTGGAAGACTATCACCACAGTGCCCTGGTCTGTAAGGCTATCACCACAGTGACCTTGTCTGGAAGACTATCACCACAGTGCCCTGGTCTGGAAGGCTATCACCACAGTGACCTTGTCTAGAAGGCTATCACCACAGTGCCCTGGTTGAGAAAGTTACCACCACACACACACAGATTCCAGTGCAGGAATCTGTCATAACCTGCAGTGGCTGTGGTAGCGTACATGCCTCGGAGCACAAGTAATCTTGCTGCTGGGTTAATAAGAACGACTCATATGTAAGTCTCCGAAGCTCAGATGGTCATATAATGAAGCTGGGGGAGGCCAGAGTTATGATCAGGGGACGGATTAGCACTAGAGACGCTGTCTTCAATCTTCATTGACAGCAGTTTCTATCACTATTGTCCAGCGATGAGGTAGTTTTAGCAAATCAGATATTGTGGTATAACACCACAATCATGCAGCCCTGACCCCTTACACAAGTGACCTGACGCCTTACACAAGTGACCTGACCCCTTACACAAGTGACCTGACGCCTTACACAAGTGACCTGACGCCTTACACAAGTGACCTGACCCCTTACACAAGTGACCTGACCCCTTATACAAGTGACCTAACCCCTTACACAAGTGACCTGACACCTTACACAAGTGATCTGACCCCTTACACAAGTGACCTGACCCCTTACACAAGTGACCTGACCCCTTATACAAGTGACCTAACCCCTTACACAAGTGACCTGACACCTTACACAAGTGACCTGACCCCTTACACAAGTGACCTGACGCCTTACACAAGTGACCTGACGCCTTACACAAGTGACCTGACCCCTTACACAAGTGACTTGACCCCTTATACAAGTGACCTAACCCCTTACACAAGTGACCTGACACCTTACACAAGTGACCTGACCCCTTATACAAGTGACCTAACCCCTTACACAAGTGACCTGACACCTTACACAAGTGACCTGACCCCTTACACAAGTGACCTGACCCCTTACACAAGTGACCTGACCCCTTACACAAGTGACCTGACGCCTTACACAAGTGACCTGACGCCTTACACAAGTGACCTGACGCCTTCCGCACCTGATTTCTAGGCTCCTGTATTAAATCTCTTGCAACCTGTAGTATTTGATGGATGAAACACCTCGTGAGCGAAACGTTTCATAATGTTCTAGGGCTACATATGTCTAATTTGTACATTATTGACATTGATGAAATAATGGAAAGTGACAAAATAGTTCGGATAATGAATGTGAAGCAGGATTAATATTGTGATCTAACTTATTTTTCAAGCTACCCAAGACATTAAATAAATGCAGTGTTCCTCCAGTCTTATGTTCTTATGAGTGAGAGCGGTTCGGTTTGAGCGGGACTTGCATATGACTGGATAGGGTTAACGGAGCTTTATTTCTTGGGTGGCATTGAAAATTGGTTTGGCAAATGTTTTGTTAGTGGGATGGATTGTAAAGGACCTGCCTAGTATGGGCCAACAGGCCTGCTGCAGTTTTCCTCCTTTCTTATGTTCTTATTAGCTTCTCTCTACTTGGCAGACTGTTGTACTCATCTGCACCTCTGCTGGTAAACCAGTACTTTCCTATATTCTTTCTGAATATTAAGTTGTTCAACGTAAAACCACTATTTCAAGTTCTCTACTGATTACATAACACTCATCACCCTCTTTATATCTTCTTTATATATATATCTGTCTTCTATTCTTATTCCTCATTCATACCTCCCTCCCATTCTACGCTCTTCATAAGAAATATTTCTTATACAATAAATTACCCTCGCTATCCTTCTCCGTATATTCTCCAATACGTTTGTATCCATTTATTATAAAACATTTGAAATGGTATTGAGTCACCAACGTTAATGATGGTTTTTATCAAATCACCTGCGATCTCACAACATGAATATTCTATTCTAACAGCGGCTGAAAACCGTGAAGCTGACACACGCTACGGTTATTGCAATCCTTCAGTGGAGCAACGCTTCGCTTGGAGACCATAATTTTTAAAGCCTTTTTGAGAGACAGAGTTGTAAAATGTACAGAAGTGGATGTATTACAAACTTGGCATAAATAAAACATAAGGTCTCGAAGCCAATGGGTTGTTGTCCCTGGAACCAAGACAGAGAGAAGCTTGATAACGTATAAGACACACGAGAGTCTGCAAGGTGTTAATCAAGCTTTATCGACGTATTTTCTTCCATCTGCTGTGTCACCCCATAATTTGCACAAGCTTAACAAAGCTCCTGCAGAGAGAAGTGTAGCAGTGATAGATGAGTCACTAGAAGGTCTTTTTACCTAATATCGTCGATAATTTTACCAATATTTATGCATTATCAACATAGGAAAGTGCTACTCTAGTATAGGTCACATACGCCAATATGGAAATAACTCAGACATTTCCCCTCTTACTGCAGACTCACATCCATAAAAGTAATTTTTGATTTTATGCAGCACTAAACGATCTATTAGTTATATTTTTTTTTCTGGTGCTCAGCATGTCAGGACGGACCTCTTTGTTCAATGGATTTTGCGACCAATTAAAATTGGTTAATAAATGATTGCTCCCTTCCCCGATAATCTCTAAAGTATTAGCAAAAGCTTTCCCCTAACGCCCCCAGCGTAATCCTCTTGGGATTAAAAGATCGCACCAAAGTAATCCTATTGCCAGGCCCAGCCAGAGAGACTAGCAAATTAATGGATTATTCTGTGAGGACGCAAATTACACGGATGGTTCTTCAGCAAATTGCATTTCCTCTCTCTGTCCTCCCAGCATGTGTTGGCCGGTATTTTATGTACATCTTTAATTTTACCATGTGCTGGGTAGGTTGTGTCCTAGCATGTGCTGGGTAGGTTGTGTCCTAGCATGTGCTGGGTAGGTTGTGTCCTAGCATGTGCTGGGTAGGTTGTGTCCTAGCATGTGCTGGGTAGGTTGTGTCCTAGCATGTGCTGGGTAGGTTGTGTCCTAGCATGTGCTGGGTAGGTTGTGTCCTAGCATGTGCTGGGTAGGTTGTGTCCGAGCATGTACTGGGTAGGTTGTGTCCTAGCATGTGCTGGGTAGGTTGTGTCCTAGCATGTGCTGGGTAGGTTGTGTCCTAGCATGTGCTGGGTAGGTTGTGTCCTAGCATGTGCTGGGTAGGTTGTGTCCTAGCATGTGCTGGGTAGGTTATGTCCTAGCATGTGCTGGGTAGGTTACATCCTAGCATGTGCTGGGTAGGTTCTGTCCTAGCATGTGCTGGGTAGGTTGTGTCCTAGCATGTGCTGGGTAGGTTATGTCCTAGCATGTGCTGGGTAGGTTCTGTCCTAGCATGTGCTGGGTAGGTTGTGTCCTAGCATGTGCTAGGTAGGTTGTGTCCTAGCATGTGCTGGGTAGGTTATGTCCTAGCATGTGCAGGGTGAAGGTTGTATCCCAGCATGTGCTCGGGTAAGGTTGTGTCCTAGCACGAGCTGGGTGAAGGTTGTGTCCTAGTATGTACTGGGGTAGGGTTGTATCCTAGCATGTGCTGGGGTAAGGTGGTGTCCTAGCATGTGCTGGGGTAAGGTGGTGTCCTAGCATATGCTAGGGTAAGGTGGTGTCCTAGCATGTGCTGGGGTAAGGTAGTGTCCTAGCATGTGCTGGGGTAAGGTGGTGTCCTAGCATGTGCTGGGTGAAGGTTGTGTCCTAGCATGTGCTGGGGTAAGGTTGTGTCCTAGCATGTGCTGGGGTAAGGTGGTGTCCTAGCATGTGCTGGGGTAAGGTGGTGTCCTAGCATGTGCTGGGGTAAGGTGGTGTCCTAGCATGTGCTGGGTGAAGGTCGTGTCCTAGCATGTGCTGGGGTAAGGTTGTGTCCTAGCATGTGCTGGGGTAAGGTTGTGTCCTAGCATGTGCTGTGGTAAGGTGGTGTCCTAGCATGTGCTGGGTGAAGGTCGTGTCCTAGCATGTGCTGGGGTTATGTGGTGTCCTAGCATGTGCTGGGGTTATATGGTGTCCTAGCATGTGCTGGGGTAAGGTTGTGTCCTAGCACGAGCTGGGTGAAGGTTGTGTCCTAGTATGTGCTGGGGTAGGGTTGTATCCTAGCATGTGCTGGGGTAAGGTGGTGTCCTAGCATGTGCTGGGTGAAGGTTGTGTCCTAGCATATGCTGGGGTAAGGTTGTGTCCTAGCATGTGCTGGGGTAAGGTTGTGTCCTAGCATGTGCTGGGGTAAGGTGGTGTCCTAGCATGTGCTGGGTGAAGGTTGTGTCCTAGCATGTGCTGGGGTTATGTGGTGTCCTAGCATGTGCTGGGGTTATATGGTGTCCTAGCATGTGCTGGGGTAAGGTTGTGTCCTAGCACGAGCTGGGTGAAGGTTGTGTCCTAGTATGCGCTGGGGTAGGGTTGTATCCTAGCATGTGCTGGGGTAAGGTGGTGTCCTAGCACGAGCTGGGTGAAGGTTGTGTCCTAGCATGTGCTGGGGTAAGGTTGTGTCCTAGCATGTGCTGGGGTAAGGTGGTGTCCTAGCATGTGCAGGGGTAAGGTGGTGTCCTAGCATGTGCTGGGTGAAGGTTGTGTCCTAGCATGTGCTTGGGTAAGGTTGTGTCCTAGCATGTGCTGGGGTTATGTGGTGTCCTAGCATGTGCTGGGGTAGGGTTGTGTCCTAGCATGTGCTGGGGTAAGATTGTGTCCTAGCATGTGCTGGGGTTATGTGGTGTCCTAGCATGTGCTGGGGTTATATGGTGTCCTAGCATGTGCTGGGGTAAGGTGGTGTCTTAGCATGTGCTGGGGTGAGGTGGTGCCCTAGCATGTGCTGGGGTAAGGTGGTATCCTAGCATGTGCTGGGGTAAGGTTGTGTCCTAGCATGTGCTGGGGTAAGGTGGTGTCCTAGCATGTGCTGGGGTAAGGTGGTGTTCCAGTATGTGCTGGGGTAAGGTGGTGTCCTAGCATGTGCTGGGGTGAGGTGGTGTCCTAGTATGTGCTGGGGTAAGGTGGTGTCCTAGCAGGACAATAACCATGCCACATATAAACTAAATAATGTAGATCTTAATATTACGGATTGCGAAAAAGATTTAGGAGTTCTGGTTAGCAGTAATCTGAAACCAAGACAACAGTGCATAAGTGTTCGCAATAAAGCTAATAGAATCCTTGGCTTCATATCAAGAAGCATAAATAATAGGAGTCCTCAGGTTGTTCTTCAACTCTATACATCCTTCGTTAGGCCTCATTTAGATTATGCTGCACAGTTTTGGTCACCTTATTACAGAATGGATATAAATTCTCTGGAAAATGTACAAAGGAGGATGACAAAGTTGATCCCATGTATCAGAAACCTTCCCTATGAGGATAGACTAAGGGCCCTGAATCTGCACTCTCTAGAAAGACGTAGAATTAGGGGGGATATGATTGAGGTGTATAAATGGAAGACAGGAATAAATAAAGGGGATATAAATAGTGTGCTGAAAATATCTAGCCTAGACAGGACTCGCAGCAATGGTTTTAAGTTGGAAAAATTCAGATTCAGGAAGGATATAGGAAAGTACTGGTTTGGTAATAGAGTTGTGGATGAGTGGAACAAACTCCCAAGTACCGTTATAGAGGCCAGAACGTTGTGTAGCTTTAAAAATAGGTTGGATAAATACATGAGTGGATGTGGGTGGGTGTGAGTTAGACCTGATAGCTTGTGCTACCAGGTCTGTTGCCGTGTTCCTCCCTTAAGTCAATGTGACCTGACCTGACTAGGTTGGGTGCATTGGCTTAAGCCGGTAGGAGACTTGGACCTGCCTCGCATGGGCCAGTAGGCCTTCTGCAGTGTTCCTTCGTTCTTATGTTCTTATGTTCTTATGTAAGGTGGTGTCCTAGCATGTGCTGGGTGAAGATGGTGTCCTAGCATGTGGTGGGTGAAGGGTGTGTCCTAGCATGTGCTGGGTGAAGGTTGTGTCCTAGCATGTGGTGGGTGAAGGTTGTGTCCTAGCATGTGCTTTGGTAAGGTTGTGTCCTAGCATGTGCTGGGGTAAGGTGGTGTGCTAGCATGTGCTGGGGTAAGGTGGTGTTCCAGTATGTGCTGGGGTAAGGTGGTGTCCTAGCATGTGCTGGGGTGAGGTGGTGTCCTAGTATGTGCTGGGGTAAGGTGGTGTCCTAGCATGTGCTGGGGTAAGGTGGTGTCCTAGCATGTGCTGGGTGAAGGTGGTGTCCTAGCATGTGCTGGGTGAAGGGTGTGTCCTAGCATGTGCTGGGTGAAGGTTGTGTCCTAGCATGTGCTGGGTGAAGGTTGTGTCCTAGCATGTGCTTGGTG
>NC_091323.1:32589361-32619361 GCF_038502225.1 Cherax quadricarinatus | reverse complement strand
GTGAAGCAGCGAGTGAGATACGCTTCACTACAACCTTTTATGTTCTCTTCTGTTAATTTAGGAATAACTGAGTCACAAAATTGTAAGAACAATATTGCAAACAAACCTGGGAACGGATGAGGTTTAAATAAATGACAAGTGAGTAGAAAAGCTCCCGGCCAGTGAGTAACCCCCCTGGGCCAGTGAGTAACCCCTCCTGGGCCAGTGAGTAACCCCCCTGGGCCAGTGAGTAACCCCCCTGGGCCAGTGAGTAACCCCCTGGGCCAGTGAGTAACCCCCCTGGGCCAGTGAGTAACCCCCCTGGGCCAGTGAGTAACCCCCCTGGGCCAGTGAGTAACCCCCCTGGGCCAGTGAGTAACCCCCCTGGGGGAGTGAGTAACCCCCCTGGGCCAGTGAGTAACCCCCCTGGGCCAGTGAGTAACCCCCCTGGGCCAGTGAGTAACCCCCCTGGGCCAGTGAGTAACCCCCCTGGGCCAGTGAGTCACACCCCTGGGCCAGTGAATAACCCCCCTGGGCCAGTGAGTAACCCCCCTGGGCCAGTGAGTAACCCCCTGGGCCAGTGCCAGTGAGTAACCCCCTGGGCCAGTGAGTAACCCCCCTGGGGGAGTGAGTAACCCCCCTGGGCCAGTGAGTAACCCCCCTGGGCCAGTGAGTAACCCCCCTGGGGGAGTGAGTAACCCCCCTGGGGGAGTGAGTAACCCCCCTGGGCCAGTGAGTAACCCCCCTGGGCCAGTGAATAACCCCCATGGGCCAGTGAGTAACCCCCCTGGGCCAGTGAATAACCCCCCTGGGCCAGTGAGTAACCCCCCTGGGGGAGTGAGTAACCCCCCTGGGCCAGTGAGTAACCCCCCTGGGCCAGTGTGGGCCAATAACCCCCCTGGGCCAGTGAGTAACCCCCCTGGGCCAGTGAGTAACCCCCCTGGGGGAGTGAGTAACCCCCCTGGGCCAGTGAGTAACCCCCCTGGGCCAGTGAATAACCCCCCTGGGCCAGTGAGTAACCCCCCTGGGCCAGTGAGTAACCCCCCTGGGCCAGTGAGTAACCCCCCTGGGCCAGTGAGTAACCCCCCTGGGCCAGTGAGTAACCCCCCTGGGCCAGTGAGTAAACCCCCTGGGCCAGTGAGTAACCCCCCTGGGCCAGGGAGTAACCCCCCTGGGCCAGTGAGTAACCCCCCTGGGCCAGTGAGTAACCCCCCTGGGCCAGTGAGTAACCCCCATGGGCCAGTGAGTAACCCCCCTGGGCCAGTGAGTAACCCCCCTGGGCCAGTGAGTAACCCCCTGGGCCAGTGAGTAACCCCCCTGGGCCAGTGAGTAACCCCCCCTGGGCCAGTGAGTAACCCCCCTGGGCCAGTGAGTAACCCCCCTGGGCCAGTGAGTAACCCCCCTGGGCCAGTGAGTAACCCCCCTGGGCCAGGGAGTACCCCCCCTGGGCCAGTGAGTAACCCCCCTGGGCCAGTGAGTAACCCCCCTGGGCCAGTGAGTAACCCCCCTGGGCCAGTGAGTAACCCCCCTGGGCCAGTGAGTAACCCCCCTGGGCCAGTGAGTAACCCCCCTGGGCCAGTGAGTAACCCCCCTGGGCCAGTGAGTAACCCCCCTGGGCCAGTGAGTAACCCCCCTGGGCCAGTGAGTAACCCCCCTGGGCCAGTGAGTAACCCCCCTGGGCCAGTGAGTAACCCCCCTGGGCCAGTGAGTAACCCCCCTGGGCCAGTGAGTAACCCCCCTGGGCCAGTGAGTAACCCCCCTGGGCCAGTGAGTAACCCCCCTGGGCCAGTGAGTAACCCCCCTGGGCCAGTGAGTAACCCCCCTGGGCCAGTGAGTAACCCCCATGGGCCAGTGAGTAACCCCCCTGGGCCAGTGAGTAACCCCCCTGGGCCAGTGAGTAACCCCCTGGGCCCGTGAGTAACCCCCCTGGGCCAGTGAGTAACCCCCCCTGGGCCAGTGAGTAACCCCCCTGGGCCAGTGAGTAACCCCCCTGGGCCAGTGAGTAACCCCCTGGGCCAGTGAGTAACCCCCCTGGGCCAGTGAGTAACCCCCCTGGGCCAGTGAGTAACCCCCCTGGGCCAGTGAGTAACCCCCCTGGGCCAGTGAGTAACCCCCCTGGGCCAGCTGGCTACAGTAGCATTCATATAAGTAGATATATTTATACACCACAGGGAACAAATTAAGAACTTAAGAACAACTTGAACGTTTGAAGTTCTTATACTATAATCTCTCTCGAAATTTTAACCAAGATTTGATTAGGTGAAAGATGACTTTTCCAAGACGTTCACTTATAGGACCTCACATCCTCTTCACGTTTATAATGTATATTAGACATACTTCAAGGTGTGATGGACATCCCTCTCACACCGCTTCCAGTCACCAAACAATGTTTGACCTTCAGGGTTGGCAGATGTGATGTATTATGTTGGTGGTGTCATGTAGAGGTGTCGTAGTGTCAACAATGTCAGTAGTTGGTGGTGTCATGTAGAGATGTTGTAGTGTCAACAATGTCAGTAGTTGGTGGTGTCATGTAGAGATGTTGTAGTGTCAACAATGTCAGTAGTTGGTGGTGTCATGTAGAGGTGTCGTAGTGTCAACAATGTCAGTAGTTGGTGGTGTCATGTAGAGGTGTCGTATTGTCAACAATGTCAGTAGTTGGTGGTGTCATGTAGAGGTGTCGTAGTGTCAACAATGTCAGTAGCTGGTGGTGTCATGTATGTCAGTAATGTCAGTAGCTGGTGGTGTCGTAGTGTCAACAATGTCAGTAGTTGGTGGTGTCATGTAGAGGTGTTGTAGTGTCAACAATGTCAGTAGTTGGTGGTGTCATGTAGAGGTGTTGTAGTGTCAACAATGTCAGTAGTTGGTGGTGTCATGTAGAGGTGTCGTAGTGTCAACATGTAGAGGTGTTGTAGTGTCAGTAGTAGCTGGTGGTGTCATGTAGAGGTGTCGTAGTGTCAACAATGTCAGTAGTTGGTGGTGTCATGTAGAGGTGTCGTAGTGTCAACAATGTCAGTAGTTGGTGGTGTCATGTAGAGATGTTGTAGTGTCAACAATGTCAGTAGTTGGTGGTGTCATGTAGAGGTGTCGTAGTGTCAGCAATGTCAGTAGTTGGTGGTGTCATGTAGAGGTGTCGTAGTGTCAACAATGTCAGTAGTTGGTGGTGTCATGTAGAGGTGTCGTAGTGTCAACAATGTCAGTAGTTGGTGGTGTCATGTAGAGGTGTCGTAGTGTCAACAATGTCAGTAGTTGGTGGTGTCATGTAGAGGTGTCGTAGTATCAACACCGTCAATACTTGGTGGTGTCATGTAGAGGTGTCGTAGTATCAACACCGTCAATACTTGGTGGTGTCATGTAGAGGTGTTGTAGTGTCAACAATGTCAGTAGCTGGTGGTGTCATGTAGAAGTGTCGTAGTGTCAACAATGTCAGTAGTTGGTGGTGTCATGTAGAGGTGTCGTAGTGTCAACAATGTCAGTAGCTTGTGGTGTCATGTAGAAGTGTCGTAGTGTCAACAATGTCAGTAGTTGGTGGTGTCATGTAGAGGTGTCGTAGTGTCAACAATGTCAGTAGTTGGTGGTGTCATGTAGAGGTGTTGTAGTGTCAACAATGTCAGTAGTTGGTGGTGTCATGTAGAGGTGTTGTAGTGTCAACAATGTCAGTAGCTGGTGGTGTCATGTAGAGGTGTCGTAGTGTCAACAATGTCAGTAGCTGGTGGTGTCATGTAGAGGTGTTGTAGTGTCAACAAAGTCAGTAGCTGGTGGTGTCATGTAGAGGTGTCGTAGTGTCAACAATGTCAGTAGCTGGTGGTGTCATGTAGAGGTGTCGTAGTGTCAACAATGTCAGTAGTTGGTGGTGTCATGTAGAGGTGTCGTAGTGTCAACAATGTCAGTAGCTGGTGGTGTCATGTAGAGGTGTCGTAGTGTCAACAATGTCAGTAGCTGGTGGTGTCATGTAGAGGTGTCGTAGTGTCAACAATGTCAGTAGCTGGTGGTGTCATGTAGAGGTGTTGTAGTGTCAACAATGTCAGTAGCTGGTGGTGTCATGTAGAGGTGTCGTAGTGTCAACAATGTCAGTAGTTGGTGGTGTCATGTAGAGGTGTCGTAGTGTCAACAATGTCAGTAGCTGGTGGTGTCATGTAGAAGTGTCGTAGTGTCAACAATGTCAGTAGCTGGTGGTGTCATGTAGAAGTGTCGTAGTGTCAACAATATCAGTAGTTGGTGGTGTCATGTAGAGATGTTGTAGTGTCAACAATGTCAGTAGTTGGTGGTGTCATGTAGAGGTGTTGTAGTGTCAACAATGTCAGTAGCTGGTGGTGTCATGTAGAGGTGTTGTAGTGTCAACAATGTCAGTAGTTGGTGGTGTCATGTAGAGGTGTCGTAGTGTCAACAATGTCAGTAGTTGGTGGTGTCATGTAGAGGTGTTGTAGTGTCAACAATGTCAGTAGTTGGTGGTGTCATGTAGAGGTGTCGTAGTGTCAACAATGTCAGTAGTTGGTGGTGTCATGTAGAGGTGTCGTAGTGTCAACAATGTCAGTAGCTGGTGGTGTCATGTAGAGGTGTCGTAGTGTCAACAATGTCAGTAGCTGGTGGTGTCATGTAGAGGTGTCGTAGTGTCAACAATGTCAGTAGCTGGTGGTGTCATGTAGAGGTGTCGTAGTGTCAACAATGTCAGTAGCTGGTGGTGTCATGTAGAGGTGTCGTAGTGTCAACAATGTCAGTAGTTGGTGGTGTCATGTAGAGGTGTTGTAGTGTCAACAATATCAGTAGTTGGTGGTGTCATGTAGAGGTGTCTTAGTGTCAACAATATCAGTAGTTGGTGGTGTCATGTAGAGGTGTTGTAGTGTCAACAATATCAGTAGTTGGTGGTGTCATGTAGAGGTGTCGTAGTGTCAACAATATCAGTAGTTGGTGGTGTCATGTAGAGGTGTTGTAGTGTCAACAATATCAGTAGTTGGTGGTGTCATGTAGAGGTGTCGTAGTGTCAACAATATCAGTAGTTGGTGGTGTCATGTAGAGGTGTTGTAGTGTCAACAATGTCAGTAGTTGGTGGTGTCATGTAGAGGTGTTGTAGTGTCAACAATGTCAGTAGTTGGTGGTGTCATGTAGAGGTGTTGTAGAGTCAACAATGTCAGTAGTTGGTGGTGTCATGTAGAGGTGTTGTAGAGTCAACAATGTCAGTAGTTGGTGGTGTCATGTAGAGGTGTTGTAGTGTCAACAATGTCAGTAGTTGGTGGTGTCATGTAGAGGTGTTGTAGAGTCAACAATGTCAGTAGTTGGTGGTGTCATGTAGAGGTGTTGTAGTGTCAACAATGTCAGTAGTTGGTGGTGTCATGTAGAGGTGTTGTAGTGTCAACAATGTCAGTAGCTGGTGGTGTCATGTAGAGGTGTTGTAGTGTCAACAATGTCAGTAGTTGGTGGTGTCATGTAGAGGTGTCGTAGTGTCAACAATGTCAGTAGCTGGTGGTGTCATGTAGAGGTGTCGTAGTGTCAACAATGTCAGTAGTTGGTGGTGTCATGTAGAGGTGTTGTAGAGTCAACAATGTCAGTAGTTGGTGGTGTCATGTAGAGGTGTTGTAGTGTCAACAATGTCAGTAGTTGGTGGTGTCATGTAGAGGTGTTGTAGTGTCAACAATGTCAGTAGTTGGTGGTGTCATGTAGAGGTGTTGTAGTGTCAACAATGTCAGTAGTTGGTGGTGTCATGTAGAGGTGTTGTAGTGTCAACAATGTCAGTAGTTGGTGGTGTCATGTAGAAGTGTCGTAGTGTCAACAATGTCAGTAGTTGGTGGTGTCATGTAGAGGTGTCGTAGTGTCAATAATTTATCGTCTGCTAAATGGTCACCATTCATATTTTAATTATTATTACTCAGAAATACATTTATGTACCTGACATCAGTCACAATTTCCAGCTCTCGTGTTGTACTTTGTGCTCAGTGATACAATCGAAAAATTCCTGCATTTTCCAATGACAGTTGATTAATAATGGCCAGTGTGTGTGTGTACTCACCTATTTGTACTCACCTATTTGTGGTTGCAAGGGTCGAGTCTTAGCTCCTGGCCCCGCCTCTTCACCGGTTGCTACTGGGCCCTCTCTCTCCCCGCTCCATGAGCTTTATCAAACCTCATCTTAAAACTGTGTATGGTTCCTCCCCCCACTACGTCATTTTCTAGGCTATTCCACTGCCTTACAACTCTATGACTGAAGAAATACTTCCTAATATCTCTCTGACTCATTTGTGTCTTCAACTTCCAATTGTGGCCTCTTGTTTCTGTGTCCCCTCCCTGGAACATCCTGTCTTTGTCCACCTTGTCTATTCCATGCAGTATTTTATATGTCGTTATCATGTCTCCCCTGACCCTCCTGTCCTCCAGTGTCGTCAGGCCGATTTCCCTTAATCTTTCTTCATAGGACATTCCCCTTAGCTCTGGAACTAACCTTGTCGCAAACCTTTGTACTTTCTCTAGTTTC
Organism: Cherax quadricarinatus; assembly: GCF_038502225.1. Taxonomy (NCBI): domain Eukaryota; kingdom Metazoa; phylum Arthropoda; class Malacostraca; order Decapoda; family Parastacidae; genus Cherax; species Cherax quadricarinatus. The sequence continues at coordinate 32,612,919 of NC_091323.1, read as the reverse complement.
TTGACATGCTTTATCAAGTGCGGGTTCCAAACAGGTGCTGCATACTGCAGTATGGGCCTGACATACACGGTGTACAGTGTCTTGAACGATTCCTTACTAAGGTATCGGAATGCTGTTCTCAGGTTTGCCAGGCGCCCATATGCTGCAGCAGTTATCTGATTGATGTGCGCTTCCAGAGACATGCTCGGTGTTATACTCACCCCAAGATCTTTCTCCTTGAGTGAGGTTTGCAGTCTTTGGCCACCTAGCCTATACTCTGTCTGTGGTCTTCTGTGCCCTTCCCCTATCTTCATAACCTTGCATTTGGCAGGATTAAATTCGAGAAGCCATTTGCTGGACCAGGTGTCCAGTCTGTCCAGGTCTCTTTGAAGTCCTGCCTGGTCCTCATCAGATTTAATTCTCCTCATTAACTTCACATCATCTGCAAACAGGGACACTTCTGAGTCTAACCCTTCCATCATGTCGTTCACATATACCAAAAATAGCACTGGTCCTAGGACCGACCCCTGTGGGACCCCGCTCGTCACAGGTGCCCACTGTGATACATCATTACGTACCATGACTCGTTGTTGCCTCCCTGTCAGGTATTCTCTGATCCACTGCAGTGCCCTTCCTGTTATATGCGCCTGATGCTCTAGCTTCTGCACTAATCTCTTATGAGGAACTGTGTCAAAGGCCTTCTTGCAGTCCAAGAAGATGCAATCAACCCACCCCTCTCTCTCGTGTCTTACTTCTGTTATTTTATCATAAAACTCCAGAAGGTTTGTGACACAGGATTTGCCTTCCATGAATCCGTGCTGGTTGACATTTATACTCTTGTTCAGTTCCAGGTGCTCCACCACTCTCCTCCTGATAATCTTCTCCATAACTTTGCATACTATACACGTCAATGACACAGGTCTATAGTTTAGTGCCTCTTTTCTGTCTCCATTTTTAAAAATGGGAACTACATTTGCCGTCTTCCATACCTCAGGTAGTTGCCCAGTTTCCAGGGACGTGTTGAAGATTGTGGTAAGTGGCACGCACAACATATCTGCTCCCTCTCTAAGGACCCACGGGGAGATGTCCGGTCCCATTGCTTTTAAGGTGTCGATGTCCCTTAGCAGTTTCTTCACCTCCTCCTCATCTGTATGTATGTCGTCCAACACTTGTTGGTGTATTCCTTGCTGGTGTCCCCATCTGGTCTGTCCCCCCAGAGTCCTTCCTGCCTCTACTGTAAATACTTCCTTAAATCTCGTGTTGAGCTCCTCGCATACCTCTTGATCGTTTCTTTTGAGTTCTCCACCGTCTTTCCTCAGTCTTATCACCTGGTCCTTGTCTGTTGTCTTCCTCCTAATGTGGCTATACAGCAGTTTCGGGTCAGATTTGACTTTCGATGCTATGTCGTTTTCATACTGTCGCTGGGCCTCCCTCCTTATCTGTGCATACTCGTTTCTGGCTCTTCTACTAATCTCCTTGTTTTCCTGGGTCCTATGCCTCCTGTACCTTTTCCATTCTCTGTTGCACTTAGTTTTTGCCTCCCTATACCTTCGGCTAAACCAAGGACTCGTTTTGGTCTTCCTATTATTTCTGTTTCCCTTGGGAACAAACCTTTCCTCTGCCTCCTTGCACTTTGTTGCCACATATTCCATCATCTCGTTTACTGATTTTCCTACCATTTCTCTGTCCCACTGAACCTTCTGCAGGAAGTTTCTCATACCTGTGTAGTCCCCCCTTTTATAGTTTGGCCTGTCACTTTCAGTTCCTGTTACCTTCTCCACTTGTAACTCTACTATATAATCAAAACTCAGAACCACGTGATCGCTAGCTCCAAGGGGCCTCTCGTAAGTGATGTCCTCAATGTCTGAACTGCTCAGGGTGAACACAAGATCCAGTCTTGCTGGCTCATCCTCCCCTCTCTCTCTGGTTGTGTCCCTGACATGTTGATGCATGAGGTTTTCAAGTACCACATCCATCATCTTGGCTCTCCATGTTTCGGGACCCCCATGTGGCTCCAGGTTTTCCCAGTCGATCTCCCTGTGGTTGAAATCGCCCATTACCAGTAACTTTGCTCTGCTCGAGTGAGCTCTTCTTGCCATCTCAGCCAGTGTGTCCACCATCACCCTGTTGTTTTCTTCATACTCCTCTCTTGGCCTCCTGCAGTTCTGTGGTGGGTTATACATCACTCCAATGACTACTTTATGTTCTCCGGACTGAATTGTACCTACAATGTAGTCTCTTTCTCCAATCATGTCCATGCCTTCCATTTCCTCAAATCCCCATCGGTGTTTTATGAGCAGTGCAACCCCTCCTCCCCCTCTACTCCTTCTATCTTTCCTCAGGATCTGATATTCCGTTGGGAAGATTGTGTCTGTTATTGTCTCAGCGAGTTTTGTTTCTGTGACTGCTATGATGTCTGGGGATTTTTCACTGATTCTTTCGTTCCACTCCTCTTGTTTATTCGTTATTCCAAACTTTCAGTTTCTTTTCTATCATTGTGGTCATGCAAGAATATTGGGGTTGGGGGAGCGAGAGCCTTGGTGGGGGCCTATATAGGGCTGTGGTGTAGGTGGGGTTTGTGATGATGGGGGTGGAGTCAGAATGCCCATAAGGGACAGCTGTTGGGGTGAGGTTTGTGATATGGGGGTTGGTGGCAGAGGGAACAGTGAGTGGGTTGTAGTATAGGTTGCTCAGTTGCGTTGGGAATGTCGCGGTTGGAGTCTTTTGGTGGGAGATTCTGTGGGGTGTGTTTGCCCTTCCTCCTGTGTCTGGGTCCTGCTCATCTTCGTCATTGCCTCTCGTTCCTCCTTGCGTCTCTGTACCCTCTCTTTCAGTGTAGTCCTTTCTTCTTGTGTTCTGTCGCGGTCGAGGTATACTCTCTGGTACCCCTGTTTGTCCCTCAGTCTTGCTTTCTCTTGCAGAATCCTGGTTCGAACTGATTCTTCCTTGAAAATTACTTTGACAGGCCGTATCCTTCCACTCGCAAACCACCCAATTCTCCTCGCCCTTTCCTCCTCCCACTGAGTCTCCATCTGCTTCCTCTGAGGCATTTTATTTCCTTCCATTGACATGTTCTTGCCTTCAGTCCCTGTCATATCTGAAACTTCTATTCTTAGTGAACTGTTTTTCATGACCAGCTGTCCCTTGCTACTGCATATAGCATACCTTCATTGTCTTCGGACCTGTCATTTGATCTTAGTGTGCTCCTCGTCTTTTCCCTGGCCCCACGTTTGTCTGATAGGGCCTTTGCGTACAGCATGTCTCCGTTGTTGCTTACCGTCCCCTTGTCTGCGCCTGACATTGAATTTCCTGATGTCACATCTGAATTGTCATTTGCCTCTCTAATCTGTTTCAGGCTTTGCAGTTTCTCTTCTAAGCACTGTATCCTAGCTTCTGCTGCTAAGACCTGTACTTCCCACTTCCTGCACTCTTCAGCTATCCGCTCCTCCATTTTCTTACCAAGCTCTACTATCTTCCTTCCCCACTCTTCCTCCCTTTTTTGGAGCTCTAACTCCCAGTCTTTCCTCCCTGGTTCGTCTACCAGATCTGTGTGTGTGTGTGTGTGTGTGTGTGTGTGTGTGTGTGTGTGTGTGTGTGTGTGTGTGTGTGTGTGTGTGTGTGTGTGTGTGTGTGTTTGTGTTTGTGTTGTGTGCGTATGTGTATGTGTGTGTGTACTCACCTAGTTGTACTCACCTAGTTGAGGTTGCAGGGATCGAGTCCAAGCTCCTGGCTCCGCCTCTTCACTGGTCGCTACTAGGTCACTCTCTCTTAACCGTGAGCTTTATCATACCTCTGCTTAAAGCTATGTATGGATCCTGTCTCCACTACATCGCTTCCCAAACTATTCCACTTCCTGACTACTCTGTGGCTGAAGAAATACTTCCTAACATCCCTGTGATTCATCAGTGTTTTCAACTTCCAACTGTGTCCCCTTGTTACTGTGTCCAATCTCTGGAACATCCTGTCTTTGTCCACCTTGTCAATTCCTTTCAGTATTTTGTATGTCATTATCATGTCCCCCCTATCTGTCCTGTCCTCCAGTGTCGTCAGGTTGATTTCCCTTAACCTCTCCTCGTAGGACATACCTCTTAGCTCTGGGACTAGTCTTGTTGCAAACCTTTGCACTTTCTCTTGTTTCTTTACGTACTTGGCTAGGTGTGGGTTCCAAACTGCTGCCGCATACTCCAATATGGGCCTAACGTACACGGTGTACAGGGTCGTGAACGATTCCTTATTAAGATGTCAGAATGCTGTTCCGAGGTTTGCTAGGCGCCCATATGCTACAGCAGTTATTTGGTTGATGTGCGCTTCAGGAGATGTGCCTGGTGTTATACTCACCCCAAGATCATTTTCCTTGAGTGAGGTTTGTAGTCTCTGGCCCCCTAGACTGTACTCCGTCTGCGGTCTTTGCCCTTCCCCAATCTTCATGACTTTGCACTTGGTGGGATTGAACTCCAGGAGCCAATTGCTGGACCAGGTCTGCAGCCTGTCCAGATCCCTTTGTAGTTCTGCCTGATCTTCGATTGAATGAATTCTCATCAACTTCACGTCATCTGCAAACAGGGACACCTCGGAGTCTATTCCTTCCGTCATGTCGTTCACACATACCAAAAACAGCACTGGTCATAGGACTGACCCCTGTGGGACCCCGCTGGTCACAGGTGCCCATTCTGACACCTCGCCACGACCATGACTCGCTGCTGTCTTCCTGACAAGTATTCCCTGATCTATTGTAGTGCCTTCCCTGTTATCCCTGCTTGGTCCTCCAGTTTTTGCACTAATCTCTTGTGTGGAACTGTGTCAAACGCCTTCTTGCAGTCCAAGAAAATGCAATCCACCCACCCCTCTCTCTCTTGTCTTACTGCTGTCACCATGTCATAGAACTCCAGTAGGTTTGTGACACAGGATTTCCCGTCCCTGAAACCATGTTGGCTGCTGTTGATGAGATCATTCCTTTCTAGGTGTTCCACCACTCTTCTCCTGATAATCTTCTCCATGACTTTGCATACTATACATGTCAGTGACATTGGTCTGTAGTTTAGTGCTTCATGTCTGTCTCCTTTTTTAAAGATTGGGACTACATTTGCTGTCTTCCATGCCTCAGGCAATCTCCCTGTTTCGATAGATGTATTGAATATTGTTGTTAGGGCCACACATAGCGCCTCTTCTCCCTCTCTCAGGACCCATGGGGAGATGTTATCTGACCCCATTGCCTTTGAGGTATCTAGCTCACTCAGAAGCCTCTTCACTTTTTCCTCGGTTGTGTGTACTGTGTCCAGCACTTGGTGGTGTACCCCACCTCTCCGTCTTTCTGGAGCCCCTTCTGTCTCTGTGAACACTTCTTTGAAACTCTTGTTGAGTTCCTCACATACTTCACGGTCATTTCTTGTTGTCTCTCCTCCTTCCTTCCTTAGCCTGATTACCTGGTCCTTGACTGTTGTTTTCTTCCTGATGTGGCTGTATAACAGTTTCGGGTCAGATTTGGCTTTCGCTGCTATGTAGTTTTCATATTGTCGTTGGGCCTCCCTTCTTAACTGTGCATATTCGTTTCTGGCTCTACGACTGCTCTCCTTATTCTCCTGGGTCCTTTGCCTTCTATATTTCTTCCATTCCCTAGCACACTTGATTTTTGCCTCCCTGCACCTTTGGGTGAACCATGGGCTCATCCTGGCTTTTTCAATATTCCTGTTACCCTTGGGTACAAATCTCTCCTTAGCCTCCTTGCACATTGTTGCTACATATTCCATCATCTCATTAACTGGCTTCCCTGCCAGTTCTCTGAACATGGGAATGATGAACTTCCTGAACCCCGTTCAGGAATTCCTCATTCCCATGTAGTCCCCTTTCTTGTAGTTTGGCTTCATTCGTCCTGGCCTTCCTGCTCCCCCTCCACTTGTAGTTCTACTGTGTATTCGAAGCTTTAAACCACGTGATCGCTGGCCCCAAGTGGTCTTTCATATGTGATGTCCTCAATATCTGCACTACTCAAGGTGAATACTAAATCCAGTCTTGCTGGTTCATCTTCTCTTCTCTCTCTTGTAGTGTCCCTTACATGTTGGTACATGAAGTTTTCCAGTACCACCTCCATCATCTTAGCCCTCCATGTATCTTGGCCCCCATGTGGCTCCAAGTTCTCCCAATCGATCTCCTTGTGGTTAAAGTCACCCATGATCAGGAGCTTTGCCCTGCATGCATGAGCTCTTCTGGCCACTGCAGCCAGTGTGTCAACCATCGCTCTATTGCACTCGCCATACTCTTGCCTTGGTCTCCTGCTGTTCTGTGGTGGGTTATACATCACTGCAATTACCACCTTGGGACCTCCAGAGTGAAGCATTCCCGCTATGTAATCACTTTCTTCTCCGCTGTCTCCTCTCTCCAGCTCATCAAAATTCCATCGGTTTTTGATCAGCAGTGCCACTCCTCCACCCCCCCCCCCTGTTCCCTCTTGTCTTTCCTCAGGATCTGGTATCCCGTTGGAAAGATGGCATCTGTTATCATACCTGTAAGCTTGGTTTCTGTGAGAGCTATGATGTCCGGTGATGCCTCTTTGACTCTCGTGCAACTCCTCCCACTTATTTGTGTGTGTGTGTGTGTGTGTGTGTGTGTGTGTGTGTGTGTGTGTGTGTGTGTGTGTGTGTGTGTGTGTGTGTGTGTGTGTGTGTGTGTGTGTGTGTGTGTGTGTGTGTGTGTGTTAAAAGTGTTTAGATGTAAAGAGAAGTAATGTCAGCAAGAAACGCTTAGAGTGCACAAATGCCTGGAGCAGAGTTGCATGCACCATAGTGTGTGCTATAATGTGCACCATAATGGAGCAGCATTCGTGCTCTCTGGAATACTCACTGGAAACGCATAAAGTTGAAACGATGGTATTCTGCCAGCTTCACTGCTGCCAGCGTCACTGCTGCCATCGTCACTGCTGTCAGCGTCACTGCTGCCAGCTTCACTGCTGCCAGCGTCACTGCTGCCACTGTCACTGATACCACCGTCACAGCTGCCACCCCTACTGTTATCACCATCACTGCTTTCCCTGTAGCTACCATCCTTAGTGTCACCACCACCACCACATACCACAGCTGCCACCACCACCTGTGTCCGAAGATCGTTATACTGACACCACGAGTACTGACGCCACTAGTAATGACACTATTAGTACTGACACCACCAGTACGGACACTGCCAGTGCTGACACTACCAGCACTGACACCACCATACCTGTCTTACTGGTACTGAAAGGGTTGGTGGTACACGGTTAACTCACATTGGGTGGTGGCAGCGTTGCCTGGATAATGTCAGCGTTGCCTGGATTATGTCAGAGTTGCCTGGATAGTATCAGCGCTGCTTGGGTGGTGTCAGTACTGCCTGGGCGGTGTCAGCGCTTCCTGGGTAGAGTCAGCGCTAACTGGGTTTTGTCAGCGCTTTCTGGGTGGTGTCAGCGCTGTCTGGGTTGTGTCAGCGCTGTCTGGGTGGTGTCGGTGCTGCCTGGCTGGTGTCAGCGCTGCCTGGTTGGTGTCAGCGCTGTTTGGGTGGTGTCAGTGTTATCTGACTTGTGTCAGCGCTGCCTGGATGGTGTCAGCGATGTCTGGGTGGTGTCAGCGCTGTCTGGGTTATGTCAGCGCTGCCTGGTTGGTGGTCAGCGCAGTTTGGGTTGTGTCAGCGCTGACTGATACCAACCAGTGGTGATATAACTCGGTGGCAGACAACTGAAACTTTAGGAAATATACTACGACCATTACTCTTGATGTAGTAAATCTTTTTTGACAGTAAATGGAGACATGCAGGAAGGAGGCAGCGATGGTGGTTGTGGTGGTGGTTGTGGTGAGTGGTGGTGGTTGTGGTAGCGTGGTGAGTGGTGGTTGTGGTAGTGAGTGGTGGTGGTGGTTGTGGTAGTGAGTGGTGGTGGTGGTGAGTGGTGCTTGTTGTGGTGGTTGTGGTGGTGGGTGAATGGTGGTGGTGAGTGGTGGTGATGGTGAGTGGTGGTTGTGGTAGTGAGTGGTGGTGAGTGTTGGTTGTGGTAGTGAGTGGTGGTGGTTGTGGTGGTGAATGGTGGTTGTGGTGGTGAGTGTTGAATGGTGGTTGTGGTGGTGGTGGTGAGTGGTGGTTGAGGTGGTGAGTGGCGGTGATTGTGGTGGTGAGTGATGGTAATTGTGGTGGTGAGTGGTGGTGATAAGTGATGGTGGTGACTGGTAGTGGTGGTGACTAGTGAGTGGTAGTAGTGAGTGGTGGTGAGTGGCTGTAGTGAGTGGTAGTAGTAAGTGGTGGTGACTGGCTGTAGTGAGTGGGGGTGAGTGGCTGTAGTGAGTGGTGGTGAGTGGCTGTAGTGAATGGTAGTGAGTGGCGATGAGTGGCTGTACTAAGTGGTAGTAGTGAGTTGTGGTGAGTGACTGTAATGAGTGGTGGTGAGTGGCTGTATTGAGTAGTGGTGAGTGGTAGTAGTGAGTGGTGGTGGTGACTGGTGGTGGTGAGTGGCAGTACTGAGTGGTGGTGGTGAGTGGTAGTAGTGAGTGGTGGTGGTGGTGAGTGGTAGTAGTGAGTGGTGGTGGTGAGTGGTAGTACTGAGTGGTAGTGAGAGGTGGTGGTGAGTGGTAGTAGTGAGTGGTGGTGGTGAGTGGTGGTGGTGGTGGTGAGTGGTAGTAGTGAGTGGTGGTGAGAGGTGGTGGTGGTGAGTGGTAGCAGTGAGTGGTGAGTGGTAGTAGTGAGTGGTGGTGGTGGTGGTGAGTGGTGGTGGTGGTGGTGAGTGGTAGTAGTGGGTGGTGGTGAGTGGTGGTGTTGAGTGGTAGTAATGAGTGGTGGTGATGAGTGGTGGTGGTGAGTGGTAGTAGTGAGTGGTGGTGGTGGCGAGTAACTGTAGTGAGTAGTTGTGGTGGGGAGTGGTAGTAGTGAGTGGTGGTGAGTGGTAGTAGTGAGTGGTGGTGAGTGGAAGTAGTGAGTGGTGAGTGGTAGTAGTGAGTGGTGGTGAGTGGTGGTGAGTGGAAGTAGTGAGTTGTTACAAAAAACGCGATTCTAAAAGCTTAGAGATCTCCAGTGAATATTAGAAAGGACTGCCCTTCTAGCATCCAGCCTGTTACTGGGTTTTCGTAACAATTAGTCAGTATCCTTGTCCAATTATCCATTAGAATTCAGTATGATTCGATAATGCTTCAGGATTACAACTCGTAGGCTACTAACTAGAGAAATTAAAATTTAATAAATTTATTAAGTCTAGAGGTATATTATCAAATTAAATTAAATTAAATTAATCACAGTAATCAACAAAATAAGAATAATCACTTCTCTCGTATACAATAGTATTGTGCTGAAAGCACATATCACATTTATAATTCTTAAATACCGTCTGGTACATTAACATTTAATAAGATATTACAAATATGTACAAGTAAGTGTGTGTATGTGTGTAAGTGCTCTAAGTAGTTCGCTATGTCTCAAGACTCGACTAGACTTAAACAAGTGACTGACAAAGTCCTCAAATAAACTAACTTCTTGACCAACTGGCAGTCAGAACAGTCTGCTTGAACAATAAAAAGAATGCTAAGCCCAATAGCAATATAACAAGCAACTGCGACACAGAATCAGGAACAAGGAGAAAATATAACACTAAGTAGGGACTATCTGCAGATCCTCCACAAAAGTCACAAAACTCCCATACTACTGAATCTAAGTTCAGCATAAAAAAATACCCGACTGTGACAATACACAGATACCAGTACAAGTTAGGTCAGAAGCTACAGCTCAGGACCTGAGTTGTTTAGAGTGTCTATGCGACACACAACCTCAGTACAACGTCGAAAATCACTAAGTCTATACAGTGTTCTGTGAACAGAGTTCTACAGAACTAACAAGAATAATGAGACAGACAATCTGTCCAACCACCAAGAGAGTCTAGACCAGACTGAATACTTCAGGCGAGGTGAGGACACCCCCCCCCCCTCGATCACGTGATAGCTCCGTGGACAGTACTGCCCAGCAACAGAAGCCGGCAGAATAACTAGCAAAGAGCGATAATTACAGTAGTTAGACAATCAAGACTTGAACTGAGCGCATAATATGTTACATCCTACCTAACCAAAGGAAGCTAAGTCAAATAACAATATAAAGCAATACATTTACGATTTAGCTATTATCGCAAATACAAGCAATATAAAATTATATGAAAAGGTAATAATTATATAAATATATATATATATATATATATATATATATATATATATATATATATATATATATATATATATATATATATATATATATATATATATATATATACATATATATATATATATATATATATATATATATATATATATATATATATATATATATATATATATATATATATATATATATATATATATACATATTAATCATTGCAACCCATTCAGGGGTTGCAACATGAGTGGTGGTGAGTGGAAGTAGTGAGTGGGTGAGTGGTAGTAGTGAGTTGTGGTGAGTGGTAGTAGTGAGTGGTGGTGAGTGGTAGTAGTGAGTGGTGGTGAGTGGTAGTAGTGAGTGGTGAGTGGTAGTAGTGAGTGGTGGTAGTAGTGAGTGGTAGTAGTGAGTGATGGTGAGTGGTAGTAGTGAGTGATGGTGAGTGGTAGTAGTGAGTGGTGGTGAGTGGTAGTAGTGAGTGATGGTGAGTGGTAGTAGTGAGTGGTGGTGAGTGGTAGTAGTGAGTGGTGGTGAGTGGTAGTAGTGAGTGGTGGTGAGTGGTAGTAGTGAGCGGTGGTGAGTGGTAGTAGTGAGTTGTGGTGAGTGGTAGTAGTGAGTGGTGGTGAGTGGTAGTAGTGAGTGGTGGTGAGTGGTAGTAGTGAGTGTTGGTAGTAGTGAGTGGTGGTGAGTGGTAGTAGTGAGTGTTGGTAGTAGTGAGTGGTGGTGAGTGGTAGTAGTGAGTGGTGGTGAGTGGTAGTAGTGAGTGGTGGTGAGTGGCTGTAGTGAGTGGTGGTGAGTGGTAGTAGTGAGTTGTGGTGAGTGGTAGTAGTGAGTGGTGGTGAGTGGTAGTAGTGAGTGGTAGTAGTGAGTGGTGGTGAGTGGTAGTAGTGAGTGTTGGTAGTAGTGAGTGGTGGTGAGTGGTAGTAGTGAGTGGTGGTGAGTGGTAGTAGTGAGTGGTGGTGAGTGGTAGTAGTGAGTGGTGGTGAGTGGTAGTAGTGAGTGTTGGTAGTAGTGAGCGGTGGTGAGTGGTAGTAGTGAGTTGTGGTGAGTGGTAGTAGTGAGTGGTGGTGAGTGGTAGTAGTGAGTGGTGGTGAGTGGTAGTAGTGAGTGTTGGTAGTAGTGAGTGGTGGTGAGTGGTAGTAGTGAGTGGTGGTGAGTGGTAGTAGTGAGTGTTGGTAGTAGTGAGTGGTGGTGAGTGGTAGTAGTGAGTGGTGGTGAGTGGTAGTAGTGAGTGGTGGTGAGTGGCTGTAGTGAGTGGTGGTGAGTGGTAGTAGTGAGTGGAGGTGAGTGGTAGTAGTGAGTGGTGGTGAGTGGTAGTAGTGAGTTGTGGTGAGTGGTAGTTGTGAGTGGTGGTGATTGGTAGTAGTGAGTGGTGGTGAGTGGTAGTAGTGAGTGGTGGTGAGTGGCTGTAGTGAGTGGTGGTGAGTGGCTGTAGTGAGTGGTGGTGAGTGGTAGTAGTGAGTGGTGGTGAGTGGTAGTAGTGAGTGGTGGTGAGTTGTAGTAGTGAGTGGTAGTAGTGAGTGGTGGTGAGTGGTAGTAGTGAGTGGTAGTAGTGAGTGGTGGTGAGTGGTAGTAGTGAGCGGTGGTGAGTGGTAGTAGTGAGTGGTGGTGAGTGGTAGTAGTGAGTGGTGGTGAGTGGTAATAGTGAGTGGTGGTGGGTGGTAGTAGTGAGTGGTGGTGAGTGGTAGTAGTGAGTGGAAGTAGTGAGTGGTGGTGAGTGGCTGTAGTGAGTGGTGGTGAGTGGTAGTAGTGAGTGGTGGTGAGTGGTAGTAGTGAGTGGTGGTGAGTGGTAGTAGTGAGTGGTGGTGAGTGGTAGTAGTGAGTGGTGGTGAGTGGTAATAGTGAGTGGTGGTGGGTGGTAGTAGTGATTGGTGGTGAGTGGTAGTAGTGAGTGGAAGTAGTGAGTGGCTGTAGTGAGTGGTGGTGACTGGTAGTAGTGAGCGGTGGTGAGTGGCTGTAGTGACTGGTAGTAGTGAGTGGTGGTGAGTGGTAGTAGTGAGTGGTGGTGAGTGGTAGTAGTGAGTGGTGGTGAGTGGTAGTAGTGAGTGGTGGTGAGTGGTAGTAGTGAGTGGTGGTGAGTGGTAGTAGTGAGTGGTAGTAGTGAGTGGTGGTGAGTGGTAGTAGTGAGTGGTGGTGAGTGGTAGTAGTGAGTGGTGGTGAGTGGTAGTAGTGAGTGGTGGTGAGTGGTAGTAGTGAGTGGTGGTGAGTGGTAGTAGTTAGTGGTAGTAGTGAGTGGTGGTGAGTGGTAGTAGTGAGTGGTGGTGAGTGGTAGTAGTGAGTGGTGGTGAGTGGTAGTAGTGAGTGGTGGTGAGTGGTAGTGGTGAGTGGTGGTGAGTGGTAGTAGTGAGTGGTGGTAGTAGTGAGTGGTGGTGAGTGGTAGTAGTGAGTGGTGGTGAGTGGTAGTAGTGAGTGGTAGTAGTGAGTGGTGGTGAGTGGTAGTAGTGAGTGGTGGTAGTAGTGAGTGGTGGTGAGTGGTAGTAGTGAGTGGTGGTGAGTGGTAGTAGTAAGTGGTGGTGAGTGGTAGTAGTGAGTGGTGGTGAGTGGTAGTAGTGAGTGGTGGTGAGTGGTAGTAGTGAGTGGTGGTGAGTGGTAGTAGTGAGTGGTGGTGAGTGGTAGTAGTGAGTGGTGGTGAGTGGTAGTAGTGAGTGGTGGTGAGTGGTAGTAGTGAGTGGTGGTGAGTGGTAGTAGTGAGTGGTGGTGAGTGGTAGTAGTGAGTGGTGGTGAGTGGTAGTAGTGAGTGGTGGTGAGTGGTAGTAGTGAGTGGTGGTGAGTGGTAGTAGTGAGTGGTGGTGAGTGGTAGTAGTGAGTGGTGGTGAGTGGTAGTAGTAGTGAGTGGTGGTGAGTGGTAGTAGTGAGTGGTGGTGAGTGGTAGTAGTGAGTGGTGGTGAGTGGTAGTAGTGAGTGGTGGTGAGTGGTAGTAGTGAGTGGTGGTGAGTGGTAGTAGTGAGTGGTGGTGAGTGGTAGTAGTGAGTGGTGGTGAGTGGTAGTAGTGAGTGGTGGTGAGTGGTAGTAGTGAGTGGTAGTAGTGAGTGGTGGTGAGTGGTAGTAGTGAGTGGTGGTGAGTGGTAGTAGTGAGTGGTGGTGAGTGGTAGTAGTGAGTGGTGGTGAGTGGTAGTAGTGAGTGGTGGTGAGTGGTAGTAGTGAGTGGAGAAGAGATGTATTTTTATCTAGCTATGAATGGATATATTTCAGTCAGGTTCGCCGTCATTTATTGTCATTTTCATTCGTTCATTGTTCAGTGTCATTCGTTCATTCATTCTGTCGTACGTTAATTCTATCATACGTTCAGAAACACTCGTTTAGTGTATCGTTCATTCACTGTTATTCGCTTACTTTCTCCCTGTCTCTCACTGTCATTAACACCACACTCACTACACTACACAAAATATAACAACACTATATCGTATATAACACCACCTAACACAATAACACCACATAACACAATAACACCACATAACACAATAACACCACATAACACAATAACAACAGCTAACACAATAACAACATCTAACACAGTAACACCACCTAACACAATAACACCACATAACACAATAACACCATCTAACAGAATAACACCATCTAACACAATAACACCACCTAATGACAGTGACACCATCTAACAGAATAGGACCATCTAACACAATAACACCACCTAACACAATAACACCACCTAATGACAATAACACCATCTAACAGAATAACACCATCTAACACAATAACACCACCTAACACAATAATACCATCTAGTACAATAACACCACCCAACACAATAACACCATCTAACGGAATAAGACCATATAACACAATAACACCACCCAACACTAACACCATCTACCACAATAACACCATCTAACACAATAACAACACCTAACACAGTAACACCATCTAAGACAATAACACCATCTGACACAATAACACCATCTAATACAATAACACCACCTAACACTAACACCATCTAACAGAATAACACCATCTAACACAATAACACCACCTAACACAATAACACCAACTAAGACAATAACACCATCTAACACAATAACACCACCTTACACTAACACCATCTAACACAATAACACCATCTAACACAATAACAGCACCTAACACAATACCACCACCTAACACAGTACCACCACCTAAGACATTAACACCATCCTACACAATAACACCACCTAACACAGTAACACCACCTAACACAGTACCACCACCTAAGACATTAACACCATCTAACACAATAACACCACCTAACACAGTAACACCACCTAAGACATTAACACCATTTAACACAATAACACCATCTAACACAATAACACCACCTAACACAATAACACCACCTAACACAATAACACCATCTAACAGAATAACACCATCTAACACAACAACACCACCTAATACAATAACACCACCTAACACAATAACACCACCTAAGACATTAACACCATTTAACACAATAACACCATCTAATACAATAACACCACCTAAGACAATAACACCATCTAACACAATAACACCATCTAACACAATAACCCCATGTCACAAAATATCATAAACATATCCCACATTTAAAACCCCATTACTTACTATATATTACAGCAACCTAACCCAAAATACCCCTCTAGAACCAGCCCAAGTAAAACTATGCTACAAAATAAATCACTATATAGAATACAATACCAGTTACAAAAAATACCGAGGCATAATTCATAAAAAAAATCAATGAAAACCAGTCAGCAAGAGTTGAAATGGCAGTAGGCTTCCCGGCCGTCAGAGACAATTTCAACATTTTGGCTTAAATGAGCAGTCGCAAATGGCCCAGCTCAAATGCCTCAGCTTAAAATAGCGTCACTGAAACTGTAAAGCTTAAGTCGTTAAGTTTAAATGACTTTTTGGAAATGACAGAGTTTAAATGACGGAGTTTAAATTATGGAATTTTACTGGTAGTTTATATGACATTTTCAAATGACAGAGGTTGAATGGTGAATGTTAATGACGCTAAACAGTAGGTGAAGGAAGTGTGTGAATGTTGATGTTACTGTGATGTCGGGTACTCCTCCGTCACACTTACAAGTATCGTCACACTTATAACATTGTCACACACAACACCGTCACACAATACATCGTCACATAATAGTCACAGAATACATCGTCACATAATCCAGTCACAAAATACATCGTTACATAATACCGTCACATATTGTGTCAACAACAATAATCTCCAATGAGACAATTCCGGCCACAAAGATCTGCTGTGTGTCGTGACACAGGAACAAACATCTCAGGATAATTATATGGCATGTGTGCCATTGCAAGCTGACCCATGACACGGATGTATCATTGCAGGAGACACTGCATGTGTGTGTGTGTGCGTATCTCACGACAGAATAACTCACAAACAAGAATCAAATCAGTAAAATATATCTTACGTTTCTCTTATATAAAGTAGATTTTCTAATCCTCTCTAAGTAAACATACTGAAACCTGGCGTGCAAACACCGTAGATTTATTCTCACATATATTCCCCCCCCCCTTCAGTGTATTTTTTATTGATGTTGATATTATGTCCGAACAAATTTTGGGTAGATACGGCGTTGAAATAACGTAGTCGAATTTATTTTTAACTGCTATTTTACGACCGTTTCAACTGCCAATTAGCACAAATTGGATAGAAATTGAGGTGTTATTAATTTCACAACCAGAACTAGGAATAATAATAATTAATAATAATAATTAATAATAATTAATCCCACAGCCAGAACTAGGAATAATAATGTACTGTTAGGATATATAATGTGATCTTATTATCCCATCATCAGATGTGAGATATATTATTCCTTCACTACAAGTAAGATATATTATGTCCTACTGTTTAATTTATCTATATTTGTTTTCAGTGTTGTCCATATAATTTAAGACCATGAAAAACAAGGGTGACTACGACATACTATATATAAATGGTTGTCTGGTATAAGCGTTTCATTAGTGGTTCCCGGACAGAAAAATGATTCTTCCATATAGGGAAATTTTGGCAATACTGTATTTATGTTAAGCTCGGTTATAAATGGTCAGCCTTTGTGTGTGTCTGTGTGTGTGTGCAATTGAATTTTCATTGGGAAACAATTTTTTATTGTAAAGAGCAGAATCAAGGCTGTCCATCACAGAAGTTAACCCAGGTCGAGTTCCTTGCTGGACGCACCGCCTTCCTACCTCTGAGAATTTTTCCCCTCAACCTACTTGTTGCAACATTGTTATAATGCATACCTCCTGAAGAAGCACGTATGAGAGGCCTATATATACCACGTTCAATGAGGTCTTTGATCATCTGACCAAGACTACTGAATGAAACTTAATTTACATTCCTCCATTATATATGTAAATTAGTTGTTTGAGAAACATGCATGTGCAGAAAATGTAATTTTGATCAGAGAGTGAGTGATGGATTGAGCTTATTTCATTATCGTCAAAATTACGAGCCAGTTACCTATCCATTAGAAAGTAATCTGTGATGATATTAGTGCTGCAAGCCTGGGTGTGCAGTGTCAGCATGGCTACTCTGCTACACAACACTCTGATACAGCAAGCCTGGGTGTGCAGTGTCAGCATGGCTACTCTGCTACACAGTACGCTGACTGATACAGCAAGCCTGGGTGTACAGTGTCAGCATGGCTACTCTGCTACACAACACTCTGATACAGCAAGCCTGGGTGTACAGTGTCAGCATGGCTACTCTGCTACACAGTACGCTGACTGATACAGCAAGCCTGGGTGTGCAGTGTCAGCATGGCTACTCTGCTACACAACACTCTGATACAGCAAGCCTGGGTGTACAGTGTCAGCTTGGCTACTCTGCTACACAGTACGCTGACTGATACAGCAAGCCTGGGTGTGCAGTGTCAGCATGGCTACTCTGCTACACAACACTCTGATACAGCAAGCCTGGGTGTACAGTGTCAGCATGGCTACTCTGCTACACAGTACGCTGACTGATACAGCAAGCCTGGGTGTGCAGTGTCAGCATGGCTACTCTGCTACACAGTACGCTGACTGATACAGCAAGCCTGGGTGTGCAGTGTCAGCATGGCTACTCTGCTACACAGTACGCTGACTGATACAGCAAGCCTGGGTGTGCAGTGTCAGCTTGGCTACTCTGCTACACAGTACGCTGACTGATACAGCAAGCCTGGGTGTACAGTGTCAGCATGGCTACTCTGCTACACAGTACGCTGACTGATACAGCAAGCCTGGGTGTGCAGTGTCAGCATGGCTACTCTGCTACACAACACTCTGATACAGCAAGCCTGGGTGTACAGTGTCAGCTTGGCTATTCTGCTACACAGTACGCTGACTGATACAGCAAGCCTGGGTGTACAGTGTCAGCATGGCTACTCTGCTACACAGTACGCTGACTGATACAGCAAGCCTGGGTGTGCAGTGTCAGCATGGCTACTCTGCTACACAACACTCTGATACAGCAAGCCTGGGTGTACAGTGTCAGCTTGGCTACTCTGCTACACAGTACGCTGACTGATACAGCAAGCCTGGGTGTACAGTGTCAGCATGGCTACTCTGCTACACAACACTCTGATACAGCAAGCCTGGGTGTACAGTGTCAGCTTGGCCACTCTGCTACACAGTACGCTGACTGATACAGCAAGCCTGGGTGTACAGTGTCAGCATGGCTACTCTGCTACACAGTACGCTGACTGATACAGCAAGCCTGGGTGTGCAGTGTCAGCATGGCTACTCTGCTACACAACACTCTGATACAGCAAGCCTGGGTGTACAGTGTCAGCTTGGCTACTCTGCTACACAGTACGCTGACTGATACAGCAAGCCTGGGTGTACAGTGTCAGCATGGCTACTCTGCTACACAGTACGCTGACTGATACAGCAAGCCTGGGTTTGCAGTGTCAGCATGGCTACTCTGCTACACAACACTCTGATACAGCAAGCCTGGGTGTACAGTGTCAGCTTGGCTACTCTGCTACACAGTACGCTGACTGATACAGCAAGCCTGGGTGTACAGTGTCAGCATGGCTACTCTGCTACACAGTACGCTGACTGATACAGCAAGCCTGGGTGTACAGTGTCAGCATGGCTACTCTGCTACACAACACTCTGATACAGCAAGCCTGGGTGTACAGTGTCAGCATGGCTAGTCTGCTACACAGTACGCTGACTGATACAGCAAGCCTGGGTGTGCAGTGTCAGCATGGCTACTCTGCTACACAACACTGTGATACAGCAAGCCTGGGTGTACAGTGTCAGCTTGGCTACTCTGCTACACAGTACGCTGACTGATACAGCAAGCCTGGGTGTACAGTGTCAGCATGGCTACTCTGCTACACAGTACGCTGACTGATACAGCAAGCCTGGGTGTGCAGTGTCAGCATGGCTACTCTGCTACACAACACTCTGATACAGCAAGCCTGGGTGTACAGTGTCAGCTTGGCTACTCTGCTACACAGTACGCTGACTGATACAGCAAGCCTGGGTGTGCAGTGTCAGCGTGGCTACTCTGCCACACAACGCACTGACTGATACAGCAAGCCCGGTTGTACGTGTCAACATGGCTATGCTGCCACACAGCACACCGATACAACATATGCTGGAGGCTTGGATGAGGGTTGCTTGCAGAAATTTCCCGGAAGGAGCAAAAGCCATAAGATTTACGTCAATAATAACAGAAACTATCAACAGGGGCGAGATTTTTGTTGTAAAAAAAATAGTGTGAATCTTTGGATGAGAATCGCAGGTGAGTGAATAGGCGGAGAGGAGGATGGTGGAGAAGATGTAGTGTTGGAGGATGGTGGAGATGTGGGGAATGAGGATGATGGAGAGCGGGTGGTGGGGAAGGAGGATGATGGAAGATGTGGGGCAAGATTGAAGGAGAATGCGGGGAAGGGTTGAGGGAAGGTGTAGGGGAGGATGGAGGGATAGGGGAAATAACTGAGGGGGAGAGGGGAAACAACTGGGGAGGATCTGAAAGTAGGGAATTAAGCAAGATGGGTGAGGGAGTGCCAGGGAAGCGGGACTGAACACTGGAGTTATTGTTAGCGTGTTGTTAGTGGCATTGTTAGTGTGTTGTTAGTGTAATTGTTGGTGTGTTAGTATCATTGCTAGTGTGTTGTTAGTGTAATTGTTATTATTGTTAGTGTCATTGCTAGTGTGTTAATATCGATCTAAGCATCATAGCAACACGTAATATTTGCTCTTTGTTAGATGAACGAGGATTTGTGTGTAAAAGAGAGAGAGAGAGAGAGAGAGAGAGAGAGAGAGAGAGAGAGAGAGAGAGAGAGAGAATGGGAGGGGTCGAAGTTGTTAGTTTTATTACGCTCTTATAATACGCTGGACAGGGTGAGGTGCAGCGCGTGCGTAAGTTGCGTGTTTTTTCATGCGTGAAAGCGTAATGTACGAGGTTCGTGTGCGTGTCTGAGTCACTGTAAACAGTGTTTATCACTGCTACTTCCCTCCCCCCCCTCTCTCTCTCTCTCTACCTTCATTCCCTCTCACCCTCTCCTACCCTTCAGACTTCTCTCTCTTCCCCTCCATTTACTCGCGTTTCCCTTCCCCAAGTGATTATAACATACCCCCGTATGTTACAATCACGACATACACACACACACACACACACACACACACACACACACACACACACACACACACACACACACACACACACACACACACCATTAACAAACTCGTTCACATTTTCCCTCAAGGATTTACTGATCCACAAAATCTCTCCGAGTGCAGGATATTAAAAAAATAATAAAATAATTTTTGACTCTTTATTAAACTTCGCTTTTCGAAGTCGTTAGCGATTTTTGTCAAGTTATGTCAGTGATTTATCACTTGCTACCACTCAAAAAATTATCCAGAATTTTGCTTTTTATATTTCTTTGTTCTTAATGTTTATATATATATATATATATATATATATATATATATATATATATATATATATATATATATATATATATATATATATATATATATATATATATATATATATATATATATATATATATATTTATAATTTGTTTATTTATTTATTTATACAAAATGGTTATAATAATAACTATCATTTTTAAAGGGGATGGACTGGTAAGCCAGTGGAAGGCCTCGGTCAAATGACCAAAAGCTCCAGCTGTGGGTCATCATGTAAAACCCGCGTCAGGAAACACTTGTCCTGTTTCCTAACAAGCAGTACCTAACCTAATCTACATTTTATTGTTTCTTATTGAACAACGTAGATAAAAATAATTCTAATTTTCTTTAAAGTAATCCAACACCTAGCCAATTTGTCCATCGTATGAGACGTTTCACACTCTAAAAGCTTTATTAATCCGACGAAAAATTTCACCCACCTGGTACTGTCACTCGGGCATCTATGTATCTCTAAGACCTGATGAACACAATAATTCTTGTAGGTTATAAGAGCGAATATGATACTAGCGGAGACCTGAACTTTCCTTTATCATAATATATGTGTAGGGTTCTGGAGATACCTTGACTCTCCTTTATCATGAGAGACAATATATGTGTGGGGTTCTGGAGATACCTTAACTCTTGTTTATCATGAGAGACAGTATGCGTGGGGTTCTGGAGATACCTTAACTCTTGTTTATCATGAGAGACAGTATGCGTGAGGTTCTGGAGATACCTTAACTCTTGTTTATCATGTGAGACAGTATGCGTGAGGTTCTGGAGATACCTTAACTCTTGTTTATCATGAGAGACAGTATGCGTGGGGTTCTGGAGATACCTTAACTCTTGTTTATCATGAGAGACAGTATGCGTGGGGTTCTGGAGATACCTTAACTCTTGTTTATCATGACAGTATGCGTGGGGTTCTGGAGATACCTTAACTCTACTTGCACTCATACACATGTAAAAATATGCTCTCCTGGATGTTCCTAATTACTATGCTACGTTGTAGGCGAGAGTCCTGTGCTCACACATAATGAGTTGCAAGTAACACGTGCACTTGTTTTTGTGGAGGTGATGTTAAGAAACACTTTTATAAAAGTGTGAATAGCAACAAAGAGGAAAGGAATGAGGAGCACTTTAGTGAAGGTTGAGACAATGTAGTGCTTCACTACCACTAGTGCTTCACTACCACTAGTGCTTCACTACCACTAGTGCTTCACTACCACTAGTGCTTCACTACCACTAGTGCTTCACTACCACAGTAGTGCTTCACTACCACAGTAGTGCTTCACTACCACTAGTGCTTCACTACCACAGTAGTGCTTCACTACCACTAGTGCTTCACTACCACTAGTGCTTCACTACCACTAGTGCTTCACTACCACAGTAGTGCTTCACTACCACAGTAGTGCTTCACTACCACAGTAGTGCTTCACTACCACTAGTGCTTCACTACCACAGTAGTGCTTCACTACCACAGTAGTGCTTCACTACCACTAGTGCTTCACTACCACAGTAGTGCTTCACTACCACTAGTGCTTCACTACCACAGTAGTGCTTCACTACCACTAGTGCTTCACTACCACTAGTGCTTCACTACCACAGTAGTGCTTCACTACCACAGTAGTGCTTCACTACCACTAGTGCTTCACTACCACAGTAGTGCTTCACTACCACTAGTGCTTCACTACCACTAGTGCTTCACTACCACAGTAGTGCTTCACTACCACAGTAGAGCTTCACTACCACAGTAGTGCTTCACTACCACAATAGTGCTTCACTACCACAGTAGTGCTTCACTACCACTAGTGCTTCACTACCACAGTAGTGCTTCACTACCACAGTAGTGCTTCACTACCACTAGTGCTTCACTACCACTAGTGCTTCACTACCACAGTAGTGCTTCACTACCACAGTAGTGCTTCACTACCACTAGTGCTTCACTACCACAGTAGTGCTTCACTACCACAGTAGTGCTTCACTACCACTAGTGCTTCACTACCACTAGTGCTTCACTACCACAGTAGTGCTTCACTACCACAGTAGAGCTTCACTACCACAGTAGTGCTTCACTACCACAATAGTGCTTCACTACCACAGTAGTGCTTCACTACCACAAAATGCTTCACTACCAAAATAGTGCTTCACTACCACAGTAGTGCTTCACTACCACAGTAGTGCTTCACTACCACAGTAGTGCTTCACTCCCACAGTGGTGCTTCACTACCACAATAGTGCTTCACTACCACAGTAGTGCTTCACTACCACAGTAGTGCTTCACTACCACAATAGTGCTTCACTACCACAATAGTGCTTCACTAAGACAGTAGTGCCTCACTACCACAATAGTGTTTCACTACCACAGTAGTGCTTCACTCCCACAGTAGTGCTTCACTCCCACAGTAGTGCTTCACTACCACAGTAGTGCTTCACTCCCATAGTAGTGCTTCACTCCCACAGTAGTGCTTCACTACCACAGTAGTGCTTCACTACCACAGTAGTGCTTCACTCCCACAGTAGTGCTTCACTCCCACAGTAGTGCTTCACTACCACAGTAGTGCTTCACTCCCATAGTAGTGCTTCACTCCCACAGTAGTGCTTCACTCCCACAGTAGTGCTTCACTACCACAGTAGTGCTTCACTCCCATAGTAGTGCTTCACTCCCACAGTAGTGCTTCACTACCACAGTAGTGCTTCACTACCACAGTAGTGCTTCACTACCACTGTAGTGCTTCACTACCACAGTAGTGCTTCACTACCACAGTAGTGCTTCACTCCCACAGTAGTGCTTCACTACCACAGTAGTGCTTCACTACCACAGTAGTGCTTCACTACCACAGTAGTGCTTCACTACCACAGTAGTGCCTCACTACCACAGTAGTGCTTCACTACCACAGTAGTGCTTCACTACCACAGTAGTGCTTCACTACCACAGTAGTGCTTCACTACCACAGTAGTGCCTCACTACCACAGTAGTGCTTCACTACCACAGTAGTGCTTCACTACCACAGTAGTGCTTCACTACCACAGTAGTGCTTCACTACCACAGTAGTGCCTCACTACCACAGTAGTGCCTCACTACCACAGTAGTGCTTCACTCCCACAGTAGTGCTTCACTACCACAGTAGTGCTTCACTATCACAGTAGTGCTTCACTACCACAGTAGTGCTTCACTACCACAGTAGTGCTTCACTACCACAGTAGTGCTTCACTACCACAGTAGTGCTTCACTCCCACAGTAGTGCTTCACTACCACAGTAGTGCTTCACTACCACAGTAGTGCTTCACTACCACAGTAGTGCTTCACTACCACAGTAGTGCTTCACTACCACAGTAGTGCTTCACTACCACAGTAGTGCTTCACTACCACAGTAGTGCTTCACTACCACAGTAGTGCTTCACTACCACAGTAGTGCTTCACTACCACAGTAGTGCTTCACTACCACAGTAGTGCTTCACTACCACAGTAGTGCTTCACTACCACAGTAGTGCTTCACTACCACAGTAGTGCT